>NC_084481.1:65162670-65380170 GCF_030035675.1 Rhineura floridana | reverse complement strand
GTCTACTAGAACTTACCTTGTGTTATGACATCACAAAACGCATACTTCATCGTCCCTCTGCATTCCTTGCTGCTTTGGGCAGAGGGGTAGGAAACCTAGAATGTTGTGATGTCATGATGCGGGTACGTATTACAAAGGGAGAACTAAACATGTAATTGTTATTTTATTTATTTATTCCGTTTATATACAGCTTATATTTAAATAAAACTCCAAGCGGTGTACAGCATAAGTCAAACTTCTTAAAACAGCAGATAGAAAAACTACAATTGATAAAATACAATTAACTGTACAAAACATCCTCTTTAGTATCAACTTATCGTATAAACACTGCATATAAAATTAAGTACAAAAAATACAAGGAAAAAATCATAACATAGTAGACTAAACAAAATATCCCCTAGCCTTCAAAAAAATAAAAAACAAGTTAAAAATAAGCATATTTTTAAACACAGTAGATTAAACAAAATCAGCTCATTTTTAATCATAATGTAATAAAGCAAAACAATTAAAACAGCGACCCCCCTTTATAACAGAATTTTATCTAACTACAGTTGAAATTAGATATAATTTAGTTACTCAAACACACCCTTACAAGATCAATACTCGTGTTCAAACATATCAACATTCTAAACCCACACACTCAAGCGTACTATTTTAACACACCTCAAATCACACTCTACAAGCACGCACATAATTCAACCTCACATCCTATCCATACCATGAGAACCACTCAAATCTACATACATGCAGCCAAATAATGCACACACACAACCTGAATAAAACATTCATACCAAACACTCCCCTTTGTCTCTCACTCAATGGGGCAGAAACTATCCCCACCAGGCTCTCACTCTGGGGGTATAGAAACCACTTACATCTAGCAGCAGTTGCATGTTTAGCATAACACCTAATTTGGTTTTAAAGACGCTATTCTAAATTTAAAACTTAAGATCAGAATTTACAATCCATGGTCCAAGAATGGTGGGGAGAAGGGGACACTTTATTCAGCCTGGAATTTGGGTGGTGACGGGATGGGGAGCACCCTGAACTCATGAAGAAGAAATTTGAGGCCTACTTGTAACTCCTGCTTCAAAATATTTATGCAAACTAATCTTCCCATATAACTTGTCTTCCTATATAATTTTTCTTCCCGGTAGGTGTCCAGATCCTCTGAGATTCACAGGAGCCCATCAAAAGCAATTTTAGAACAGAACAAACAACATTCCAAACAATGAACTGATGGCTGAGGCCCTCTTCTAGGAAAGAGACGGACAGACTAGGGGAGTTGCCTACATATTGCCCCAAAAGAGGAAATGCCTCATAAGAAAAGGACTAAAGAGGACTCAGATTTACATAAGATATGCACATGCTATTTTATATGCATATATGAAAATTTATTTCACATGAATGATTCACTTTATATAAAACAATTTATACAAAACAATTTAATACATAAAAGCAATTTCAAATCCAACAAAGATACGGACTACGATAAAAATCACCACTTAAAAGGCTTGTGAAAAAAGGAAGGTTGTCAATAAGTGCCAAAAAAGGTAATCAAGACAGCGCCTATCTGATGATGATGTTGATGATGATGATGATGATGATTTAAATTTATATCCCACTCCTCCTGCCAAAGGGAGCCCAGGGAGACAAACAAATGACAAATCACCCGATTCCTACATTGTACAGAGCAGAACTTCTGATGAGATGGTGTCTGCAGGAGGCCCTCTCCTGGAGAGCACAGTGATCAGTTGGGTATGAAAGGGTTGGGACAATCTTTTAGACATTTAGAAATTTAGACAAAATTACTACAATTTAAGTCAGGTGTGGCCCTCCAGATGCTGATGAACTCCAGCTCCCATCAGCCCCAGCAAGCATGGCCAATGACCACATATGAGTGACCTTGTAGTTCAGCAACATCTGGAGCACCACAGGTACTCCATGCCTGATTTAATTAAAAATACAGTATATCTCACCATAGTGGTGAAGACTATGACCACATGACCTATGTGCCTGGCTCAGTCTGCTGTTCAAATGCTAAAAATGGACAGCTTTAAGGTCCCTGCTCTTCCTTCTTTGGGTTCCTTATCTTTGAAGTGGATCAG
Source organism: Rhineura floridana (assembly GCF_030035675.1). NCBI lineage: Eukaryota > Metazoa > Chordata > Lepidosauria > Squamata > Rhineuridae > Rhineura > Rhineura floridana. The sequence continues at coordinate 65,378,062 of NC_084481.1, read as the reverse complement.
AAGCCCTTGCAATAGAGGTCTGTGCAAAGTAGAACACTTTGCCATACTAATAGAGAGACTGATAGTACATGAAACTCTGGGAGCTGTTGTCTGATATACAGGACAGCAGGTCTCTCTGCATGACATACTCTACTCTCTCAAAAATCACAGGTCTAAGAGCATGAGTGAGAGAAATGAGGTAGGCCTGGTTTCCAGAGTACATAGAAGAAGTGACACCAAGTCCTAGGAGCAGGAAGCCATGTCTGAAAAGCATGTGTCAGTTGCATATAATTAAGATGCATACATGCTATACTGTCATGATGAGCTATAAAGACAAACTAGGAAGCCAGAAAAATAAGGCCCTTAAACAAAGGCACCTAAAGGACATCAGCCAATTCTCTCGTATTTTAAAAAAACAAGGTGTTTTGTGGGGGAAGAGGAATGTTACAAGTCTGTACTGGAGGCAAAGAAATGATGCTCGAGCACTGTGTCTTATCATCTTCCAAGGCAAACAGATCCCTGGTAGCTTAACATGTTGTACTACCCCATGACTTACCTTAAAGTAAAAAAAAAGCCATGAGAACAGTCAAATTCTGTTCACTGAAGTGGAAGAATACATGTGTCTGACTTCCAGTTGCTCAGATCAATAAATCTCTAGCACAGCCTCATGACTGCATTAAACAGCCCCATTGACTGATGAATGAGTGAAATATTATTGCTTTAGTTGTTATTGTTGGCATTGTTATTGCTGTATTCATATATGCTGGAAAATGTTGTAAAATTTCACTCAGACAATTAAATCACGATAGGTCCACTCTTCCTTTTTGATCTGTCATGCATACAAACCTAAGGGCAAAATAAGTCACAAAATAAAGTTTAAAAGTCCTAGTGCAGTCCCAAAATGTGCTAACAAGACCTATAATCTCTGAAAGAAACATCATTTCCCTCAGAAACGTATTAAGGCTTAATAAATTCGGCAAACACTTAGGGATATGTTTGGCATTAAACTGTGAGCAATATCTGTAAATAGAGATGAACTAAGCATTGCTCTTTCAATTTGTGAATAAAATGTAAGCATCCATTTCCTTTGCTAAATGTGTGGAAACAAGCATGCACCATTTGACTATGAATAATGTGCTTCAGCAACATTGAAGTTTAATCTGCTTTAGTAACTTTGAGCACCATGACATCAGATATTCCATTTATGCTGGTCCAGTCAGCAGAATGGCAGGGATACAATGGGGGCCAGATTAAGATTGGTGAAGTGCTTAACTTCTTAAAAGTCATATGACAGGGAGTGAAGCCAGCCTCGAAGCTATGCCACCTGCCCTGGAACACTGTTTTTTAATCCAAAGTGTGAGGAGATTACTGAAGGCTGGGTAGTCTGTATAAACTCAGAGGTACTTTTTGTGTTACATCATATATTTGAGGACTCACTTACATTATTGAAAACAGATTCTGGAACTTAGTCTCAGTGATACGTCGGTCTGAAGCCCCAAACCTGGGGTGGGAAAGTCGGCAACGGTCACCCCCATCACCGCTGTCTCACAACACTTTCTTCCCAAAAGGCTCCACGGAGCAGCCAACAGACCGGGGGCAAGGCCCAGGTCCCCGAGCCCAAGCTCCTGCAGCCACCTCCCGACATAAACCATCACCCCCACCAGCAGCAGAAGCCCAGGGAGTAGCAACTGAGCGAGCCTGAGGACATGGAGAGGAAGACAACATTGAAACAGCAAACAGCTTCACTGTAACAAATGCCTGTCGCCCTTCTGCCTCTCAGGAGCTGCCGCCCCCACTAACACCACCTCCTCTTTCTTGGCAGTGCTGATAATGTTAATGTTATTTGTTATTCAAATTATTTTTTGTAAATTGTATTGCTTTTATTGTATTTTTATTGTATTTTTATACCTGTGTTTATTTTTCTTGTAAGCCGCCTTGAGGGCCTTTGGCCGAAAGGCGGGGTATAAATAAAATTTAATAACAATAACAACAACAACAACAACAACAATAATAACTTCTTGTTGTTGAAAGGTAAGCTAGGTTCCCAGGATTCTTTGAGGGAAGTCATTTGCTTTAAATGTAGGGTATGTACTTAGCCACAGTGTGCAGCAGATGTGAAAAAGAGGGATTTCATGCTAGGGATCACTAGGAGACGGATTGAAAATGAAACTGCCAATATCATAATGCCATTATACAAATCTCTTGTGAGATCACACTTGAAAAACTGCATACTGTTCTGGTCACCTCACCTCAAAAATGGTACTGTAGAACTGAAAAAAAGTTTCAGAAAATGGCAACCAAATTTATCAAGGCATGAACCTGTCTAATTTATAGTTTTTTGGCATATATATGGTGTCAATTTAGAATGTAGTGACAATGTTTGGTTAGTGCTTACTACTACTACTACTATTACTACTACTTGTTAGATTTATTAGCCATACCCGAGAGAGCCAGTGTGGTGCAGTGGTTAAGGTGTTGGACTACGACCTGGGAGACCAGAGTTCGAATCCTCTCACAGCCATGAAGCTCACTGGGTGGCCTTGGGTCAGTCATTGCCTCTCAGCTTCAGAGGAAGGCAATGGTAAACCCCCTCTGAATACCGCTTACCAAGAAAACCCTATTCATAGGGTCGCCCAAAGTCAGAATCGACTTGAAGGCAGTCCATTTTCATTTTCATACCCAAAGGTCTCCAAGCAACTTACAACAATGTTAAAAACAAAAACAAATATACACTAAAAACAAAACAATAAAACAACACCCCCATGCAGCAAGCTTCAGCAGAAATTAAGCTCTGGATTGGTAGAGGGCTCAGAAAGGTAATCATTTTTTATACTGTGACATCTTCCATATCGTCCACCATCACCACCACTGCCATATCTGTATGCTTGCTAAGGGAATGTTTAGATACTCCACTATAGGGCTTCACATCTGCACCACATTGTTTTTTCCAGCAGCTGTTGAGACTTTTTCAAAAGTAATTTGCTGTATCTTATTACCTGGTTGGTTGTACCTCCATCTACCCTCAAAAAGATATGCCTTGCTGAATCAGGCCAAAGTCCAGCATTCTGTTCCTAAAGCTTCAGCGCTAGCAATTGCTTTGCAGGAAATAAAAGACCAAAGGTGTTTTGATAATTAGGCATTTAATACATAATTGCCATGCTTCATTCACTAACTTTTTTAAGGGGCATCCACACAATACCATTATTCAGTTATTGTCATCGTGTATTTTCCCTGTGTTTTTCTCAGACCACAGAAAATCTGACTTTTTTCAAAAGAACAGAAAAGTGCCATCTCCCCAGAAGTGGATGCCCTTACCACCACATCATTTTTAAAGGGCAGGGATTTGATGTGGACAGTGATGAATGGGACAGCTGAACCTACTCACAGCTCAACACACATTCACTATATCCCAGATCAGAGGAATTGTCTTCCACAAGAGATAGTGGTTGGGTGGTAGCCTTGTTTGTCTGTTGAAACAAAACTAGCAAATAGTTCTCTGGAACCTTCAAGACTAGCACATGGATTGTGGTGTGAGCTTACATGCACTAGAGCTCATGTTTTTGGGTACATATTAGATAACGCAGTCTTTCCCAACCTTTGGGACCCCAGATATTGTTGAACTACAACTCCCATCAGCCCAGCCAGCTCAGCCAATGATCAGGAATTATGGGAACTATAGTCCAGCAACATCTGGGGACCCAAAAGTTTGGAAAGGCTGAGATAATAGGGAGTCTAGCCACAAAAGCTTATGCGACAAATATATTGGTTAATTTTTAGGGTGCTATGGGACTTTTTGTTGTTTCTGCTGGAAAACATAGCATATCCTGCACTAGGATAATAATTTGTTACTGTTGTTGTTGTTGTTGTTATTGTTAGATTAGCCATGGACTTAAGAACTAGTAAATTGCCAAAAGCACTATGAGCAGATGAAGAGTTGCCCTTTACTGTCTAAACGAAATGTAGCATAATTAATTTGCCTTTATGCATTTCAATGGTATGAACAAAATGAATAATCAAGAGAGAGGTTGAGATAGAAAAGCGCAAATGTGAATTTTATGCACATAGCTTTTTTTCTCTCAAACCAGGCTTTAATAATAATCACCATCCTACTAAGAATGAGGATGAAACTACCACAAATAGCTTATTCTGGCCTATGAAGCACAACAAGGCAACCTTGTTGACTGGGAGTTGAAGGTTACATAGCTGATATGAAATGCATATAACTCAGATGTCAATGATAGTTTTGAAGTACTATGGGAATAATTAAGTTTCCCTATTAGGAGAACACATCTTACTGAAAATTTCAGAACCCTTCACTGGCATACAAAAGTGCGAACAATAGCTGAATTAAAGGTTACATATCACCTAACAACAAGCTTTCGACAAATTACTGCAAGAAGCGGGAGGGGACAATAACAACAAGGATATAAACCTGCATAAATGCACTTATTCAGTTCACTCTCTACCTCCCAGAATTAAACTTTAATATAACTCTTACCAAATTATAAAGGAATAACTAAATGAAAAGCCCCTATATGTAAAATCAGAATGTTCTATCCATACAAAATGCATCAATGTTACCCTAAGAACCAAGATTTTCCTTTAGATAGGGAAAACCAAAGGAATAATTTGATATGACTTTATGAGACAATCTAGTGACCACCTGACGCTGGTGTAGTCTCAATAAAATGAATCTGAAGTAATGATAAACTCACCAGTTAAGAATGTGGGAAGGGAATGGGATACTGGAACTAGAGCTATATGAATCAGTGATCTTTGGGGGAACAAAGGCCCTGCTCATCTATTCCATCCATTCATCCCATTCTGCAGTCTGTGTATACCACTGCATAATCACAAAATGCATACCACAGAAAGAGCTATTGCAGCCTTCTTGGTAGAAATGATGTGCAAAGCAGGACCAGCCCTACCATTAGATGTGGTGAGACAGCCATCTCAGGCGGCAGATGCTGAGGGCAGGGAGTGGTGGTAAGATGCTGAAGGACTAAGATGTATATACCACACACAGCCAGTCCCGCACTCCCTAAGCTAGCTGGCTGCCCTTGGATGTGCAAGAAGATACTGTCCCATTGTCTGTGTTGAAGTACCATTCAGCTACCAGTCCAGTTGGCATCTGTACATCAGATTGAGGGGATGTATGACTATAAAGTATATGTGTCCAGATATACAACATTTCAGTTATGAGTGCACTGTGCAAGTATACTCACTATAAGTTGTGGAACTTTATCATAAGCTGGGCCTAATTACAAGTGAGATTCAGAGCACAAACCACATACAATCTTCTGGTAGGAACACACTTTTAAAAATGGATAATTTTACCCTAACAGCCTGCCAGATTTCCAGTAGAGCATGAGGTTAACTCTCAGGCTTCACAAATGGGCCATCTTCTCCCAAGCTTAAGTTTAGGGAGACCTTTTTCTCCCCCTAGTTTGAGCAGAAACTGGATTTGTGCAATACTGATTTTCTAGGCTGTGTGTCAGTCACGAAGCCACCTCTACCTCTTGTTGGAGCAGTTTCCAAAGTATTAAAAAAGAGAGAGAGAAAAAATATGATGATGGTGGTGGTGGTAGTGGTGGTGATGATGATGATGATGTGCTGAACAAGCATATAAGCAAATGTTTAAGAACATAAGAACATAAGAAGAGCCTGCTGGATCAGGCCAGTGGCCCATCTAGTCCAGCATCCTGTTCTCACAGTGGCCAACCAGGTGCCTGGGGGAAGCCCGCAAGCAGGACCCGAGTGCAAGAACACTCTCCCCTCCTGAGGCTTCCGGCAACTGGTTTTCAGAAGCATGCTGCCTCTGACTAGGGTGGCACAGCACAGCCATCATGGCTAGTAGCCATTGATAGCCCTGTCCTCCATGAATTTGTCTAATCTTCTTTTAAAGTCATCCAAGCTGGTGGCCATTACTGCATCTTGTGGGAGCAAATTCCATAGTTTAACTATGCGCTGAGTAAAGAAGTACTTCCTTTTGTCTGTCCTGAATCTTCCAACATTCAGCTTCTTTGAATGTCCACGAGTTCTAGTATTATGAGAGAGGGAGAAGAACTTTTCTCTATCCACTTTCTCAATGCCATGCATAATTTTATACACTTCTATCATGTCTCCTCTGACCCGCCTTTTCTCTAAACTAAAAAGCCCCAAATGCTGCAACCTTTCCTCGTAAGGGAGTCGCTCCATCCCCTTGATCATTCTGGTTGCCCTCTTCTGAACCTTTTCCAACTCTATAATATCCTTTTTGAGATGAGGCGACCAGAACTGTACACTGTATTCCAAATGCGGCCGCACCATAGATTTATACAACGGCATTATGATATCGGCTGTTTTATTTTCAATACCTTTCCTAATTATTGCTAGCATGGAATTTGCCTTTTTCACAGCTGCCGCACACTGGGTCGACATTTTCATCGTGCTGTCCACTACAACCCCGAGGTCTCTCTCCTGGTCGGTCACCACCAGTTCAGACCCCATGAGCGTATATGTGAAATTAAGATTTTTTGCTCCAATATGCATAATTTTACACTTGTTTTTATTGAATTGCATTTGCCATTTTTCCGCCCATTCACTCAGTTTGGAGAGGTCTTTTTGGAGCTCTTCGCAATCCCTTTTTGTTTTAACAACCCTGAACAATTTAGTGTCGTCAGCAAACTTGGCCACTTCACTGCTCACTCCTAATTCTAGGTCATTAATGAACAAGTTGAAAAGTACAGGTCCCAATACCGATCCTTGAGGGACTCCACTTTCTACAGCCCTCCATTGGGAGAACTGTCCGTTTATTCCTACTCTCTGCTTTCTGCTTCTTAACCAATTCCTTATCCACAAGAGGACCTCTCCTCTTATTCCATGACTGCTAAGCTTCCTCAGAAGCCTTTGGTGAGGTACCTTGTCAAACGCTTTTTGAAAGTCTAAGTACACTATGTCCACTGGATCGCCTCTATCTATATGCTTGTTGACACTCTCAAAGAATTCTAATAGGTTACTGAGACAGGACTTTCCCTTGCAGAAGCCATGCTGGCTCTGCTTCAGCAAGGCTTGTTCTTCTATGTGCTTGGTTAATCTAGCTTTAATAATACTTTCTACCAGTTTTCCAGGGACAGAAGTTAAGCTAACTGGCCTGTAATTTCCGGGATCCCCTCTGGATCCCTTTTTGAAGATTGGCGTTACATTTGCCACTTTCCAGTCCTCAGGCACGGAGGAGGACCCGAGGGACAAGTTACATATTTTAGTTAGCAGATCAGCAATTTCACCTTTGAGTTGTTTGAGAACTCTCGGGTGGATGCCATCCGGGCCCGGTGATTTGTCAGTTTTTATATTGTCCATTAAGCTTAGAACTTCCTCTCTCGTTACCGCTATTTGTCTCAGTTCCTCGGAATCCCTTCCTGCAAATGTTAGTTCAGGTTCAGGGATCTGTCCTATATCTTCCACTGTGAAGACAGATGCAAAGAATTCATTTAGCTTCTCTGCAATCTCCTTATCGTTCTTTAGTACACCTTTGACTCCCTTATCATCCAAGGGTCCAATTGTCTCCCTAGATGGTCTCCTGCTTTGAATGTATTTATAGAATTTTTTGTTGTTGGTTTTTATGTTCTTAGCAATGTGCTCCTCAAATTCTTTTTTAGCATCCCTTATTGTCTTCTTGCATTTCTTTTGCCAGAGTTTGTGTTCTTTTTTATTTTCTTCATTCGGACAAGACTTCCATTTTCTGAAGGAAGACTTTTTGCCTCTAAGAGCTTCCTTGACTTTGCTTGTTAACCATGCTGGCATCTTCTTGGCCCTGGCGGTACCTTTTCTGATCTGCGGTATGCACTCCAGTTGAGCTTCTAATATAGTGTTTTTAAACAACTTCCAAGCATTTTCGAGTGATGTGACCCTCTGGACTTTGTTTTTCAGCTTTCTTTTTACCAATCCCCTCATTTTTGTGAAGTTTCCTCTTTTGAAGTCAAATGTGACCGTGTTGGATTTTCTTGGCAATTGGCCATTTACATGTATGTTTAATTTAATAGCACTGTGGTCACTGCTCCCAATCGGTTCAACAACACTTACATCTCGCACCAGGTCCCGGTCCCCACTGAGGATTAAGTCCAGGGTTGCCGTCCCTCTGGTCGGTTCCATGACCAACTGATCTAGGGAATAGTCATTTAGAATATCTAGAAACTTTGCTTCTTTGTCATGACTGGAACACATATGCAGCCAGTCTATGTCCGGGTAGTTGAAGTCACCCATTACTACCACATTTCCTAGTTTGGATGCTTCCTCAATTTCATATCTCATCTCAAGGTCTCCCTGAGCATTTTGATCAGGGGGACGATAGATCGTTCCCAGTATTAAGTCCCTCCTGGGGCACGGTATCACCACCCACAACGACTCTGTGGAGGAGTCTGCCTCTTTTGGGGTTTCGAGCTTGCTGGATTCAATGCCTTCTTTCACGTATAGAGCGACTCCGCCACCAATACGTCCTTCCCTGTCCTTCCGATATAGTTTATATCCAGGGATAACCGTATCCCACTGGTTTTCTCCATTCCACCAGGTCTCGGTTATGCTCACTATATCAATGCTCTTCTCTAAGACCAAGCACTCCAGTTCTCCCATCTTGGTTCGCAGGCTCCTAGCATTAGCGTACAGGCACTTGTAAGCAGTGTCTCTCTTCAAGTGTCTTTGGCACTTGTGGTTAGGCCTGTGGTAATTTTGCTCTTCTGAATTTATATCCTGTGCCCCTGCTCTCACAATGCCTACTTCTAGGCCTACCCCTTTTAAAATGTCATCATTTCTTTGGTTTTTATCCCAGGGGGGAGGTTTATTCCGAACCGGACCTTTCTCAGCTCCTGTCGGGTTTCCCCCCTCAGTCAGTTTAAAAGCTGCTCTGCTACCTTTTTAATTTTAAGTGCCAGCAGTCTGGTTCCATTCTGGTTCAAGTGGAGCCCGTCCCTTTTGTACAGGCCCGGCTTGTCCCAAAATGTTCCCCAGTGCCTAACAAATCCGAACCCTTCCACCGACACCATCGTCTCATCCACGCATTGAGACTGCGAAGCTGGGCCTGTCTGGCTGGTCCTGCACGTGGAACCGGTAGCATTTCAGAGAAAGCCACCTTGGAGGTCCTGGCTTTCAGCATCCTACCTAGCAACCTAAATTTTGCTTCCAGGACCTCATGGCTGCATTTCCCCATGTTGTTGGTGCCAACGTGCACCACGACCACTGACTCCTTCCCAGCACTGTCTACCAAACTATCTAAACGACGGGCGATATCCGCAACCTTCGCACCAGGCAGGCAAAACACCTTGCGGTCTACACGCCCATCACACACCCCACTGTCTATGTTCCTAATGATCGAATCACCCACTACAAGGATCCCTCCACCCCCTGGAGATATATCCTCGGCACAAGAGGATAGCTGCTCATCCCCCAAGGAATGGGTCCCTTCTAAGGGATCGTTTCCCTCTTCCTCAGCTGGATGCTCTCCTTCCCCGAGACCATCGTTCTCCATGATAGCAGGAGAGCTATCATCGTTGGAGTGGGACACAGCTATAACGTCCCTGAAGGCCTCCTCCACACACCTCTCTGCCTCTCTCAGCTTTTCCAGGTCCGCCACCTTGGCCTCAAGGAAATGAAGTCGTTCCCGGAGAGCCAGGAGCTCATTGCACTGAGAGCACACCCACGACTTCTGTCCAACAGGCAGATAGTCGTACATGCTGCAGGCAGTGCAAAACACTGGAAAGCCCCCACACCCCTGCTGGCTTCTTACCTGCATAGTTTTGTTTAAGGTTTATTACGTCAATGGGTTGGAGACTGCGGTTTAGTTGAGGTCAGGGAACAGACGGGCAGAGTGGGGGGCCCTGGCCTCCTCGCCCTGCTGCTGAACTTGCTCTGCTGCTTAACTCGCCTTGACGCTTTGTCAGCTGGGGCCTTGACGCTTTGTCAGCTGGGGCTCCCTCTAGCTCGTGGAGTGACAGTAGGAAGTAAACTTGAAACAAAAACAATCCTGCAGCTGCTCCTGTTTTCAGGTCTGTCTATATGCACCCTGGGTATAAATTTTAGGACTGCCATACCTCCCTTTGCCAAATCTCTGAACCTGATATGCAACAATCATAGTGCTCTATGTGGACAGTGCTGTGTTGCCTGCCCCTCATGGTCCACAATGTCTGTGCCTAGCCCTGCTTTTTTTGCACCACATGCTGTAGCTTCAAATAGCCCATGCCCAATTCTTCCTCTCAACTCTGTGAGCTCTAGGTATAACCCACAGCCTAGCCATTTCTTCCAAGAGTTCAGTTCCCGACCTTTTGAGCCCACTGAGATATCCACCTACTGTATAATCTGTCACATCCATGGTTCCCCATATATCAGAGATGTGGAACCTGTGGCCCTCCAGATATTGTTGGGCTCCTATCTGCTCAACCATCTTAATCAATGGTCAGGAATAATGGGAGCTATAATCCAACAAAATCTGAAGGACCACAAGTTCCCATTCCTGACTTATGTACTTCTTCATCTTCTCTATAAAGGGATGTGCATATATTCACACCGCCTTTCCATCTATGATGCTGGGGCTTAAGGATTAGCTTTTTATTTTACTAGTATTGAGTGGATGCCATGAAATGTGCTTTTTTATTTTAGCCAAAAGATCTGTGAACACCAGGTTAAATGGGAGGAGGATGTTCTGATCCATCTGTTATCAGGTACTCATGAGGTCAAAACAGGCCTGTGGTTGCAGCACCATGGATAGCTCCAAGTGAGTAACCTACTCTGGCAAAGGTTGGAAGTGAACTGAGGTCTTATGAGTCTCGCACTCCAGGCTACCTTTCCCACGTGCCATCCTTTTGATGTGGACCAACCCCCCGGCTTGAAATATATATATGTATACACATATACATACATACATACATACATACATACATACATATATGTACATAATTGTGATTAACAAAACAGAGGTTTTTATTGTTCTACCAAATTTCCGCCTTCATCAGCTGCTAACATACAAATGCTGTTACCCAGGTGGCAGTTATAGAGCTTAATTTTATTTTATTTTATTTATTTTATTATTTATTATTTGATTTATATCCCACCCTTCCTCCCAGCAGAAGCCCAGAGCCCAGAGCTTTGAGGATGGAATGCTCAGAGGGGCTTCCTTTGCTGAAGCTAAGTAATCTTTACATTGTCCTACATGTTAAGGCCATGTGGCGCCAATGTGTCCAGAGAATATATCCAAAAGATCTCCCTCTCAGTCAGTGCTGCTGGATCTGTTGGCATCTCTATGTCTGTTATAGAAAGGTCCAACAGGCTGTGGCCCTCAATGCTGAAATGTTTTGCAACTGTTTGCTCCACTTTTTTTGTCAAGATTGCCGATTTGTGGGTTCTGAAGTGTGTGTGTGTAGGTCAGTTGTAGTTTTTCCTACATATTGGATGTGACATCCTGGCCTTTTGCATTCAATGACATAAATTATACAGCAGGACCTGTAGGTGATGTTCTGTTTGATGTAATATGTTCTGCCTGTCCTAGTGCTTTTGAAAGAAGCTGTCTCCCTGAGGTACACACAGGTGATACAGAGTATGGACTGAGAAGGATGAGACCCAGGATTGCAGATAGGTGGCTTAAGCTCAGCTCTCACTAACAGTCTCACTAATACAGGCTTATATACACACACACACACACGCACGCAAGCACACACAACTTAATTTTAGATTAGATAGATAGATAGATAGATAGATAGATAGATAGATAGATAGATAGATAGATAGATAGATAGATAGATAGATAGATAGATAGATAGATAGATAGATAGATAGATATCACAGGAAGAAAAAGAAACAAAAGAAAGACAAAAAATATTTAATTATACTCCAGAAACAATTCTGGAGAGCCATAACATAAATTTCCAAAAGCAAGAAAAGCTACTGAGAGGTTTATGACATCCTAGTTTCCATGGAAGTTATAGAAAAATGAAAGGGTAATTTTTTATTATTATGAAATAAAATTCCACTAAAGCCCATAAAAAAACTTGTGGTCACTCTTTGCCTTGCATAATATGAATATTGTCCATAATTTTTTCAGATATTCCAATATTCCATATTATACAGCCAGCATGGATTTTTCACATTCCACCATGTTCAATTGAAATTATCCCACATGTGATTCTGCTGCTTCCCCTCTCTCCCCCTTCCCCTCCCCTTCCCCTCTCCCCTCCTCCTCCCTACTTCTTCCCGTCTCCTCTCCTCTTCCTTCTTCCTCCTCCCCTGTCAACTCCAGCCCACCCCTCCCCCCTCTTCTCCTCCCCCATGGTCAGGTTCACCTATCCTAAGCATGATTGCATGGGAGTAAATCCCACTGAACTCAATAACCATGCGAATGATCAAACCTGCCCTCCTCCTCCTCTCCCCTTCCCACCTGCTCCTATCCCTCCTCCTCCCCTCTGCCCTTCCCTCCCTCTCCCTCCTCCTCCCCTGTGGTCAGTTTCACCTATCCTAAGCATGATTGCAGGGCAGTAAATCCCATTGAACTCAATAACCATGTAAATGATCATTCCATTCTCAGCAAACTTGCACAGGATCCCATTTCTCACTTCAGGATTAAAAAGCAGAGAAATTCACTAATAGAAATTCACTTTAAAAAAAACCTTGCGGTTTAAGAATGTACCTATAGCCAACAGATATTTATCACCATATGCCCAGAGGCACGTTACCAAATTCTTCCAAGCTACACAGAAAGTGGATTGGACTGTGAAAGACCAACCCAAATTCTGTTTGCATTTTGACAAATTTGTAGGGCAGTACAATATCTCAGACAGGAGGTCAGGTCTCCTGCTCCCATGGTGCATTCACTAGAGCTGCCCAATTTCCCTGCTTTTAAAAGTTTGATAGAAAGATCTGTTGGCTATAGGTATGCTCTTAAACTGCAAGGGTTTTTTTGCCTATTAGTGAGTGTTTCTATACCATGTGGGAACATCTAGATTTTGTAGTGATTTCCAATGTTGTAAAATAGAAAGTCTCATGACAGAAAAAAAAAAACCCCAAAAGATCTTTGGCTTTAACATCTGAATTTGTGTCTTCAAATAAAGACAATAATAACTCTATGGTAATACATACAGACTACAAGACAGAGTGGTTTCCTGGTGACAGAGATGGGAGTTCTGTAGACCACAGCAACACCTCCCCCTATCCCTGCAGCCTGTGCTAGTGTTGCACCTAGTATCCAGGGGGGCAAAGCTGGGTCAGATCAACTCCTTCCAGCTCACCCACCCAGGTCTCGGTAATGCACACCAATTCGGCACCTTCATCCACAATCAAATCGTGGATGAGAGTGGTCTTATTGTATACAGATCTGGCATTAAACAACAACATACACAGGCAGTGGGCACAACAGATGAGCAACAAGGAACTCATCCATGAGAGGAGTGGCAGCAAGGAACAAGGCGCAGATAGCCTTGCCCTCGTCTTCTATGGTAATTCACTACATCCCCATGGCTATATTTCCCTCTCCCCATGATCACTGAAATTGGGGTGGCATCACCCATGTTCCTCCATTCTAAGATTCCTCCTAAACATCTGATATGGACCCAACATGAGCCTACTAACGAAACCTGCCGGAGCCAATTATCCCAGTAGGCCTCTGAGAGAATTGGGAACAGTCATACCCATTCAAACTTTTTTTCACAGAGCCTATCTACTCCCCCTCCTGTCTCACACCCATGGAGGGCCAGCTTTCTGCCAGTTAAAGACTCTCACTCTGAAGGCTTCTTGCAACTTTCTCCTATCATTCAGTTCACTGCACAGGCTGTCATTCTGTGCAGGAACTACACATGCACCACATGCCCTCCCCACAACCAATCTCCTCTAGATTGGTTTAACAGAAAACAAATTAAAAAAAGAAAAAAGAAAAAAAGGTAATAGAAGGGGGTAGCGGCCTCACCCTCAGGACTCCCTAAGGGGCTCCCCAAGGGGCAATTTCCTTTGGTGTTGCCCCTTCGGTGGCGACCCCACTGGCAGCAGCCCCGTCACCCAAGGCAGCTGGGCTTTTACACCTCTTGACATAGCCCGCAGCTGATGCAAGAGGCTGCAACATTAACTGCAGCCTCTCTCTGGAGCCAGGGTCAGGCAGGGGGTCCCAGTCCTTGCAGCATTTACTAGGGACTTCAGGTGTTTCGAGGGACAGCAACCCAAAAGAGTGAGCAGCAAGCACCCAGATGCTCAGATACTCACTCCCAGGGCAGGTCTTCTGCAGTCCCCTAGGGCTGCTGCTGTTCTCCTGGACCATATGTGGACCATATCTTTCTTCAAGGAGGCCTTATATAATTTCCATCTATTTAAGTATAAAGAGTGAAAGAAAAACCGCATCTGTATTCAACATTAGCCCCTCTGAGCAAGTCAATGGCAGACTTGAACTCCTTTTGCCTCTGAAGCGTTTCTATACTCAAATCTTGCAAGATTAATATTGATTGGCCATCATAAGTAAGGTTATCTTTAGTCTGAAGGGCTCTTACCAGGGTTCTTTAATTGCAAAGTTATTGAATGCTATTATTGCATCTCTTGGAGGTGCTCCTTTAGGATGTGGCCCTAGACTTCTACGAGTTCGTTCAATATCCAGTGTGGAGATCTCTATGTCTGGGACCACCTCCTTCCACCATTCAAACAGCTGCTGAGTCAGATCCACTGGTTTGGGTGCCTCTTTCCATCCATGGACGCAAAGATTTCATCTGTGTCTGCAGTTTACTGGTTGACAATTGTAGCCAGAAAATCTTTTTGGTTTTTATTAATATTTTAATCTGTTCAGAGTGGCAAATATCTAAATCCATTGCCTCTGAGGCTTCCCCCCCCCTTTTTTAGTTTCTTTTTAAAAAAAAAATTAGTTTTTTTTTGTTTCAAGCATTTTTGACAAGAGAGTCAATATTTTATCTTCTAGGGTTTTAGACCCCTTATGCCACTATTTAAAAAGGTCTGTGTACAGAGATACAATTTGTAAGGAAACCTCCTTGATGGGATCTCCAACCGGTGGGGCCATCTCACCTCTAGCGTTCTTTACCACCATTCTATCTGATTGAGTGTCTGCAGCATGTGAGGTTTAAAAAAAATGAGTAAGAGTGTAATCATGGTGTTCCTGTATGCTAGGAAGCATAGCACATTTGCCTCCACCAGAGAAAAGGTTTTTCAAGGTCTCAAAACAACACGGAGATCCAAATTAGCTCGGGAGAGAGATGGAGCTCCAGATAGCTTTTCTTACAATCATACACATGTGTCCCCCCTCCCGCCAGCCTGAAGATGAGCACTTCATCACAGCACTTCGTCTATGGCCTGACATCTGGTGCACTCCCTGAGCTGTCGGGCAGGCACAGTACCACATGAACCATTCAATTCATCTGGTGATTCAGACTTAGGGAATATCATCTGTTAGCATCATGGTTCAAGCCCTATAGGCTCCAGACCACCAGCCTCAGGCTCCATGAATTCTGAACCATGAGGCTTGGCTCTGGAGCTCCAAACAACCAGCATCAAGAGCCTGGTCCAATTCCCCAGATGGTGGTACAGCAGCCCCTAACTTGAATGGCTCCTCCTCCCCCAACTCTGAGCCCAAGGCTGGGAAGGTAACAGAGACAGACCTGATGACGTGAGTGGTTATTCATTCACTCACTCAGCTGCCCAAGATTCCATAAAAAGCTTATGCATCACCAGTTAGGTGCCTTCACTCCATGACGGTGATTTCAAATATCATATAAGAACCAACAAGATGTGCAAATGACCTAGACGTCCTCTTTTGCCGTTCTTGTTTAAGGCCAGAATCAGTACCTAAGATAAATTGGATGCCTCCCTGAATCAAGCTGCCAGTCCATGAGCATCACTCTCCTATTAGCTTCAGAAAAGGTGTGTGTGTGGGTAAAGCTTCAAGCTATATTGGAATTTGTAAGCTTATAGAAACCTGGGTTTGAAATGTTGGCAATCTGCATCCTAAAGATTAGCTATGTTATAACTCAAGAAACATACCTCTCTTCCAGTGTTTTTATAGCTCTCATATCCAGTAAGAAAACCTTGTTCCAACCAGTATTTTAAGGCAGCAAGATGAATAAATATTTAGTCTATACCTAATTACCCTCTATAATACTGGATATGCAAATTTGAGTGTAGTAGGAATTTGCTCTAGGAGACTTGGCAAGTATAAATTACTCTTGTCCTCCAGACTCCCAGCTTCCGCACATAGCTTATCAACAGTTGGTGTTTAAAGACAGCCGCTTTATTATTAACAATCAATAACAAGTTTTAAAACATTAATACACTTAAGCAATGTTAATGCAATTACCTTTCATTAAACAAAATTAATGCTTGAAATACACCCACGTGGTTGTGCTATGTCACCATATCTCATAACATGACTGTTATGTCATTTTTTTCTCTGCCACACACCCCTCTCCCCGCCCCCATCATTTTCTATCTGAACAACCTGACAAGAAAGTAGCAGGACGTCATGTTATCCCAATTAAATTGTTTTTAGGATTGTAGTCACTGGCTTCTTTAAAATTATAGAGAGGCACTTATAAAATGCAGGAAAAAATAACTGTTACATCAAAATACAGCTGCCAACAAGAGGGGAGGGGGAAAGCATGAACAATTACTCACATGAACTTTCAGGCTCCCCTATCCCTAAAGAGAAAAGCGGAGGGAGTCAGGATCGCTGCCCCCAAACAGCACATTTTCCTTAACAGTGGCAGCTGTAAATACAAGCAGTGATGTTTCTTTCAGGAGTTTGAGAACATGAAAAATGGCCACCTCAGAAAAGGGCTCAGAAACTTTGCAAGGGCCATTTCATTTGCCAAGAGTAGCAGCTGCTTTTGATAGCAGGAAGGTCTGGCAGGCATACAGTCACAAAGTCACTGCTTTGGGGGTTTACCCATGAGATGTGTTGGACAACCAGCAATACTCGCATGGAACTAGGAGGACATGATGGCCCTGATGAATTGGAGAAAGAAGGCTATTTGGGTCATGCTCAACAAGCCCTCTGTCTAGAGATGTGCATTGCAGAAGAATTTTTTTCTTTACAAAAGCTTTTGCAAAAAAGCACACACACCACCTTATAAGAGTGTTCTTGCAGTAGTTCCTTTTTTAATAATAAATAGAAGTGCTTCTCTCCCCTCCCCACCCCCTCTGTTTCAGGTGTTTAAGTTATAATTCCCAGAATCCCAGGCATTAGGGATTTCAAAGTTCCTACAAAGCAGTGGTAGATTTCACCCTTTTGATATTCAGCAAAATGCTGTTAAGATGCATCTAAGTGTTTGGAATTGTTGTGAATTCTTGTCACTATCCCCATTAGGTCCATGCTTCCATATTACCTCAATGGAAGAAATGGGCCTTAAAAACAACAACAAATGGCTTGTGTTGGAGCCACAAATGTTTGCAACAGAAGTCCATCATCATAGCTGCTTGTTCTGTTACATTGGGAAACTGGATTGTCTATGACACCGGCCAAACTTTGAAGAGAGACACATTTCTATCTAATATTCACTCAAAGATGCAAAAAGTAACATTTTAGCATCACAAAAGCCCTGTGAGGTAGGTCAGGCTAAGAGATTGCAACATGTCCAAAGCAACTGACCAATTTTCATAGCAGAGCAGGGATGTGAACCCAGATTGCCCACAGAAAAGCTGGATGTGCTATCCACTACACAACACTAGGTTACTTCACAGGGATGAACCTCCTATATCTAGCACATTCTAAAAAATTCTCTGTGTAAACTCTTATTTGCCTAATGATAGGGCCAGCCCTGGGGATTCCATACACTTTAGCCTAAATCGATGACGGATTGTACTGGCAGTGTAGATGTGGTTTGCATTTATCAAGCAATCTTCTAAAGAAGAGTTTTCACAGTGAATTGTTTAGAATGTGCTAGACACAGGAGGTTCATCCCTCATGTGGCAGATGCTAAGGACTGAGGAGGGGACAAAGTAGTGGCCTTTCACCTTTCAGAGTAGTGCCATGCCTTTCAATTGCCAGTCTAGTCACCTTTTGTACATGGAATAGAGAGACGTGCCATCTTCCTTCACCATAGGTAGCAAAATATCTCAGACCAGCACTGGGAGTATCTCAGTGCCACGTATCTCCAATTTAACAGGGTTCTAGTCAGGCTGTCATTCATCAACTGATGTGTAGCTATTAGAGTGCCAGACTAGGACCTGGGAGACCAGGGTTCAAATCTTCACTCAGCCATGAAGCTCACTGAGTGATCTTGGGCCAGTCACAGTCTCTTAGTCTAACAACTCACGGTGTTATTATGAGGATAAAATGGGGAGAAGAGAACCATGTACACTGGCTTGAGCTTCTTGGAGGAAAGGTGGGATCTAAATAATACATACATACATACATACATACATACATACATACATACATACATACATACATACAGCTACTGTCATAGATCTCAGAATCTGACCAAGAATTGTTCTAGGTCTACTTTATTAAATGTGAAGGCAGTGCACATAGGATAATACAACCATTGAATGGGGAGGGACTTCTGAATTTGCTCCAAGAAAACCTAGCTCAAGTTTAATTTAATAAATTGATTGATTGATGTAATATTTGTCAGCTAAAGCCACTAAAGGCTTCTTCCAATGTGAATATTATTAAAGAAAAAATAAAGCAATATATTTGGAGATGTATATTGTACTCACAGGATAAGGAGGATAGCTAAGATAAGCAGATGTGTATGACAACACAATCACCTGTCAGTGTATATATATAAAATTGTATCAAATTTTAACCTTCTAGTCATCACTCTATGCTACAACTCATTGCAAAGACACCACCTTGTGATACCTTCTCCATCCAGCAGGTGAGGCTGGTATGGAAACTTTCCACATGATCTATAAGAATCACATGATGAGCTGTGATACCTGTTACAGGTACACTGCAGGTCTGTTATTTCACACTTTTCCAGCATGGTGAGTATAACGTTTAGAGTGGCCCTAGGTATTTCGGTTATCTAATCTTCTTGAATCCTGCTTTTTATGTAATTTTATGTCATCTTTTCTGTTAAAATACCACTCCTGTCTCTTAACATTCCTCTCTTTCTGCAGCTCTCCCAGAAGGTATTGCAGAGAAAGGTCAACTCTCTTGACACAATTCCTGCCTACTTTTCAACTAATGTACTGTAACACATTATCAGATTCCCAAACAACTGTTTGGTTTCTATTAGAATGTGCTAGGTGTCTCTCTTTCTGCAGCTTAGTAAAAAAAAATAGTGTTGAGTTGTTGACTAGTAATAGGAACAAGCAATCCATTGCCCTGAGAAGTGGGATGGAACTGATTCCTGTTATTAAAAACAGGCTGTGTGCTGGCCACCATGCCTGCGAGAGAAGGGTTAACATTGCAAACGTGCAGCTAGCAAGTACCAGGAGTATCTGCCTTTCTTAATGATTAGTTTTCAATTTCTGAGGCACCATCTCAAATAACATTGTGTCATATTGGTTTGTGATGGAACTTCAAGGTGCTAAGTGAACAACAGTGACTTGCACCAGAAAAGGGCAAATCCCTTCACATACAGAATTTAAACTGCTGCATTTGCCATATTTTTCTCCTGGAAAGGAAAAAAGAATGGTGTAATGACTAACATATACCTATGTCAACAGCAAGAATAGGGATGGCAGGAGATATTCAGATTTGGCTCTAGTTTGTCAGTCTTTTTTTTTAAGAAGACAAACTGAGGAGGAATAATGAGAATGTTAATGTACATCAAGGAATTAAGAAGGGCTCATGGGTGAAGGTGGGTGCAGTCTGTCAATGACAGAATCCCAGAAGGCACTGCTGATCTGGCATATTACCAAGGAGTCCACTAGGGAACAGAAGGAGTACATATTTTATGTATTTATGTACTTAGTTTATATCCTGCACTTCCTCCTGGATGTTTCCTGACAAAATGGAGACTTTTGAGCCAAGGTGAGCCTCAGAATGGAAGTGACTTGGTGTTCTCTGGCAACAGGACTGGCAACAGGCATGACTGGGCCCTTGGGCACCAGCCTGCCCCAAGCCCAGAGTACCCTAGCCCAATGCCCCTCATATAAGCTGCATGGGGCTAATAAACCCACCTGCATGTCCCACCTACCTCTCGTGTCCCTGTGAATAACATGTGCGTTGCGTATGCATGCCTGCCATCAGCCAAGAGGGTGGCGGGATGGCAGCCCCTTAGGAAAGCCCCTGTCACCATCTTGGTTGATGACAGGCATGTGTGCACAGTGCACATGTCATTTACAGAGACGGGAGAGGTAGGTGGGGCAGGCTTATTGAAGGCTGTGCACTGTCTGTTTTGGAGGGGTGCCTGGGAGCTCCCTGTCTGTGATCTGTGGCAGTGTTGGGAGCCAAAGCTGCCATGGATCATGGAAGGGGAGAGCTACTCTCCTATCCTAACGAGGGGCACCCTGTGCCACAGGGGCCCTTGGCCAGGGCCCGACCTGGCCACTCTCTGATGCCAGCCCTATCTGGCAACAATGCTAAATACCTAATCCTGACTTTGGGCACAGAAAAGAAATCTTGATCAGATGCTTCAGATGTCAACAATGCAGTCAGAGATATATCTTCCCCGAAAGTACATGGGAAAGCCAGCATACATATGTATACATGTTTAAATATTATTTGGCATATATTCCAACAAGCCTTTTAAGTAGAGATCTTTCCAGTGTACATCTGTATTGGAATTGTTTTTAAGATTTTTATTGTTTTATCACTTAAAATATGAATTGATAATATGCAGGTGGAAAATATAATTCCCACCAGTTATATAAGGTCAGACTCAATGACTGCTGGGTCATTTTTATCTGGATTCTATGAACTCTGGTTCAAGTCAACTTAATTACCAAGGTTTTTCCACTTTATAATCACAGTCACAATTGTCCATTTCAATTTCTATAAACTCATCTGTAGAAATATCAACCTAATCACTTGGAAAACATTAAAATTAATTTTGTTTAGACCTAAGGGTTCTTCTCATACTGACATTATTATATGGTGGGCCAGGAGAGGGAGATGGCAAAGGAGAATCAAGTCATCAAGGAATAAGTGAAAGGAAAGGAATGTTTAAAGTAATAGTGTATCCCAGCACAAGATAATGACTCTAATTTTAGTAGCATGCATCACCTGGAAAATGCATGTGAATAAATCAGATGTATTTTCTGGAACCAGAACATGTTTCTCTATCATTGCCCATTACAGGCATCTTCCTCTGGGAGCAGGGAGGATCTCTTTCCACAGAGACACACTTGTATCCATACTCAGCACATTATGACAGTTCCCACTGTCTATTTGAATCCTTTGTATATATTTATATGTTGAACACTTTTTTAAAAATGCATGTCTTGAAAACATGTGCATCCTTCTAAAATACCCATGATCCAACCCACAGAAGTGAATATCCATATAAATAAACTCAATAAACTCAAGAATGCCAAGGGCCAATGGCCACAGTGGTTTAACAGTTAGCCCTTCTTCTCAGAAAATTCTGGAAATTGGAGCTCTGTGAGGGGAATAACTATCTCCTAACAACTCCCAGCACCCTTCACAAATTACACTTCCCAGGATTCTTTGGGGGAAACCATGAGTGTTTAAGGTGGAATAAATGTCTGGTGTAGATGTGGCCTAAACTTTGTTAAGTATTGCAGACAATGTCTTCAGAATGAAAAACAGATGGTATCTGTGCAAGACTTTTTGATCAAGTTTCAAACTCTCTCCCATCATCTGTCAAGGTGTAGATTGGTCTAAAAGGCATTAGCTACACAGGAATAGCAGAATTAAGCAGAAGCAGTCTGTGTGGCCTTACCTATTCAGCATAATAATGTAACAGAATATGACAGTAGGGAGAATGAATAGGGCCGCTGCTAAAACAAAAACTGTGCAGGAAAGATGGCTATTTTGCAGCAAAATTAATTGCTGCAGGAATAACGGTAAATTAGGATGGTGGGAGAAGCATCAGCTCAGTGCACCCTTTCATTTCTCAGCATCCAGTTTTGGGGTAACTGATCTATCCTTAACTACAATTAATGTTCACCCAGATTAGGATTCCTAAACCCTAGGCCTGGCCAGTATGGAGTCTCTGATCATTTAAGCCAGCATTGTGCCAACATTTTTGGACCAAAGGACACATTTCAAATTTTGAGAGAGTGCTGATGGCACCAGTCACAAAATGGCTGCCATAGGGACATGTCATAACACAAATTAGAAGGAGTACAATAATTGTTGCTTATCTCCCCCTGCCACTGAACAACCTCATGTTTACCATGGGAACTCTGCTGTGTCTTGCCTGTCCCGATTGTGGAAATAAAGCTGTTAAAGGCATAAGAACCTTGTTTTCCCTAATGCCACTCCTAAACCAAAGCCTAGGCTGCCATCTTATACCCACTTACTTGGGAATAAGCCCCTTTAAACACAAAGATACTTCTGAAGGAGACATATATATCATTGTACTTTATCATTGTACTATACAGTGAACTTTTCATAAATGCCTGGACATTAGCACATTTGCAGAAAATAACTGACAGCATGTACCTGATCTCATACAAATCCACCATGGTAAAGATGCATCTATTTGCTGGGTAAAAAGGAAGGCAAACGATGGAGATTACTAGAACAGAGAGAAAGAAACAGAAGAAGTGCAGCTAAGAGGAGGGAAAACAGAATCATAGAATAGTAGAGTTGGAAGGGGCCTGTAAGGCCATCAAGTCCAACCCCCTGCTCAATGTAGGAATCGAAATCAAAGCATTCCCGACGGATGGCTGTCCAGCTGTCGCGCCCGGGTTGGGACTCAAGAACAGAATCACTTGATGAAAGCAAATCAGTTTTTATTAGAGTAATTTCCAGACATAGGCTTCTCTGCCTCATGAACTCTTAACATGAACCAAAACCCGCAACATGGAAGAGAGTTGATAGAACAGAGTATCAAACATTCCCTGTCCCTTATCAAGGGGGCTTTCGGGTGCGAATTCTCTCGCTCCGCCTCAAATTGCCCACATCTACGCCCCTTCCCTCCTCTTTTCTTTGGCGCCTTTTTAACTGTCTTCGGGTGCGGGGCGATGGGGGGGCGGCTACCTCCTCCCCTTCTGATTCAGAAAGGATGGTAGGGAGTGGGGGGGGTTGGCCCGACACTTCAGGCGATTTCTCTCTACCCTTCTCTGCAGCCGAAGGGCCTTGGTCTCCCTCCTCCTCCCCCTCTGTCTGTAACTGCTTCACATTCCTAGGGGGGGAGTGCGTGGGAAACGAGTCTGTTGCCTGTTCAAGGTTTTCCCCCTCTATCTGGGAAGCCTCCTCCTCCCCTCCAGACAACTCAGCCCAACTGCCCCCCTCTCCTAGCTCATTCTCAGAAACATCAGAATCCCAACCATACATCCTGCCATCATCCCCTTCTCCATGCTGTGCTCCCTCCCACCCTGTTGGTTTGGGGCGATGAGGGAATTTCTCATGAAAGTCTCTCACTAAAATGGGGGCGTGAACGTCTTCTGCTTTTTCCCAGGATCTGTCGGCTGGCCCATAATTCTTCCAATGAATTAGATATTGCAGCTGATTTCTCCTTCTCCTGGAGTCCAGGATCTGTTCCACTTCAAACTCTGTTTGTTCCCCCACCAATATCGGTGCCCCTGGAGATTCTATCGGCCTCAACTCACTGGGGGGGGCAGCCTTCGTTAGCAAGGAACGATGGGATACTGGGTGCATTTTAAAAGTCTCTGGCAACTTTAAACGAAAAGCCACTGGATTTATTTGAGCCTGGATCTCGAAGGGTTCCACTCTCCTATCCTGCAACTTCCTGCACTTACCTGGCATGTTAAAAAAGCGGGTTGACAGCCATACTTGATCGCCCACCTGGAGGGGGACCCCCTCACACCGATGTTGATCAGCAACTCTTTTGTATTCCCTTTTGGCTTCATCTAATTGTTGTTTCAACACTTGCTGTGCTGCCTGTAATTCCTGTAGGAATTCCTCTGCCGCTAGCACAGGCCCGCCGTCTGTGCTGCTGGGAAAAGCTTTGGGATGAAATCCATAATTAGCAAAGAAGGGTGTTTGCCCAGTGCTGGTGTGCACGGAGTTATTGTAGGCGAATTCTGCAACATGTAAATAGGAAATCCAGTCATTTTGCTGGTAAGATACGTAACAACGCAGGTACCTCTCTAAAACTGCGTTAAGTTTCTCAGTTTGCCCATCAGTCTGAGGGTGGTGAGAGGAGGAGAGCCTTAGCTCCGTTTTCAACTGCTTCCAAACAGCCTTCGAAAATTTAGCTGTGAACTGGGTGCCTCGATCCGAGACGAGGCTGTCTGGCAACCCATGCAATCTGTAAATCTCTTTGATGAACACCTTTGCCGTTTCTTTGGCATCCAAGGCACCAGAGCAAGGGAGGAAGTGGGCCATTTTAGTCAATGAATCCACAATCACCAAAATAACAGTCATTCCTTGTGACCTTGGTAGATCGGTTATAAAATCCATGGAGAGATCCTGCCACGGCCCCTTCGGAGTGGCTAGAGGTTCCAACAACCCTGCAGGCCTCCCTGTGCTTGCCTTCGCCCTTAAACACACGGCACAGGATTTTACATAGTTCTCAACATCTCTGCACATTTGAGGCCACCAAAAATCCTTAGCTACATTTTGAATGGTTTTAAAAATGCCGAAGTGCCCAGCTGTGACATTGTCATGGCATTGACGCAATACTCTGAGTCTGAAGTCCCCTTTTGGCACATATCTGGCAGTTTTAAACCACAACAACCCATCCCTCCAGTGGAAACTTACTTCTGAGTCCGTGCTCTGCTCCATTTCCTGGATGTAATGTTGTATGTCTGGATCCCCCTGCTGGGCCCTCTTGAGCTCTTCTTCCCAGGACGGCTGACAGGCTCCTAACGTGAGTTTTTCCGGTGGGGTGATGTGTTGGAGGGGGGTGTCAGCCTTTTCGTCTTTGTATTGGGGTTGTCTGGATAGGGCATCCGCCCTCTGATTTTTTGTATGGGAGTGGTACTTTATTTTGAAGTTAAACCTGGCAAAAAACTGCGACCAGCGTATCTGTCTCTGGTTCAATTTCCGAGCGGTCTGTAGGCTCTCGAGGTTCTTATGATCGGATCGTACTTCTATCTGATGTTGAGCCCCCTCCAAATATTGCCTCCAGTTTTCGAATGCGTCTTTGATAGCTAAAAGCTCCTTTCCCCACACAGTATAGTTTTTTTCAGCATCTTTGAGCTTTCTAGAGTAATATGCACACGGGTGTAGTTCCTTCCCACCCCTGTCAGGCTGCAAGAGAACCCCCCCAATCGCCCGGTCCGAGGCGTCAGCTTCCACGACGAAAGGCCGGGTCGGGTCAGCAAAGCGTAGGATAGGTTCGGAGGTGAATTTCTCTTTCAGGTCTTCAAATGCTCTTGTTGCCTGGTCTGTCCATTGAAACTTCCCTTTTCCCCTTAAACAGTCTGTGAGGGGAGCGGTTAGTTTGGAGAAGCCTGGGATGAATTTTCTGTAGTAGTTGGCGAAGCCCAAGAAACGTTGCACGTCTTTCTTGGTGGTCGGTTGTCCCCAATCCAACACACAGCTCACCTTTCCGGGATCCATCCCCACTCCCCCTGCTGAAATTCGGTATCCAAGGAAGTCCAGGGAAGACAGGTCAAAGCCACACTTTTCCAGCTTGGCATATAGGTGATTCTCTCTCAGCCTTCTCAGCACAGTTCTCACGTGTTGGTCATGCTCTGACTGGCTCCTT
Organism: Rhineura floridana; assembly: GCF_030035675.1. Taxonomy (NCBI): domain Eukaryota; kingdom Metazoa; phylum Chordata; class Lepidosauria; order Squamata; family Rhineuridae; genus Rhineura; species Rhineura floridana. The sequence goes on along the minus strand of NC_084481.1, from coordinate 65,352,383 downwards.
GAAAATATCAGGATGTCATCCAGATAACAAACCACATACTGGTCCAAGAGGTCCCTAAACACTTCGTTCATGAACTTCTGGAACACCCCTGGACTGCCACTTAATCCGAATGGCATGACCAGGTACTCAAATTGACCATAAGAGGTGTTGAAACTCGTCTTCCATTCATGTCCCTCCTTCATTCGGACCAAATTATATGCCCCCCGCAGATCCAACTTTGTGAAAATCGTGGCAGAACGCAGTCGATCTAATAACTCTGGAATTAGGGGCAGGGGGTAGCTGTTCGGGATGGTAATTTGGTTGAGGGCTCGATAATCATTGCAAGGTCGTAGCTCAACTCCTTTTTTCTTCACGAAGAGTAGGGGGGCTCCTGCAGGCAACTGTGAGGGACGAATAAATCCCCGCTTCAAGTTCTTTTCCAAAAATTCTTTCAGAGCTACTCTCTCTTGTTCTGTGAGGGAGTAGATTTTGCCTGCTGGAATGCTCGCTCCTGGCACCAAATTGATAGCGCAGTCATACGGCCGATGGGGGGGTAAAGTCTCAGCTTCAGTTTCACTAAACACATCCTCAAAGTCCAGGTATTTTGAGGGGAGGGTCACCTCCTTGACCTCCTGCACAGCTCCTGCTAGGGCTTTTATTGCTTTCTCTGGCTGACAATTTTCGTGACAATACTGGGACATAAACCACACGACTGCTTCTCTCCAGGCTATTTTTGGGCCATGCTTTATCAACCATGGCATTCCCAGAATCACCTCAAAATTAGACAGGTCCGATACACACAAGGAAATGAACTCTTCGTGCCCCGGGATTTCTAGCTTCAAATCCTCAGTGGCTCTAGTGACCCCCCCGGACTTTAGTGGTCTGCCATCTATCGTCTCCACTGATAAGGGGGCTTCTAGTTTCCGATGCGGGATGTGATGGCGTTTGACTAGGGCGGTTTCAATGAAGTTTGTAGAGGCTCCACTGTCGATCAACGCTGTTGAATTGAACTGCACTCCTGTGGAAGTTCTAATCCTAATGGGTAATACCAGAACCCCTTTTAGGGGGGGATGAGTTAACGGAGGCCCTTTGCACAGCGCTGCCCCCAGTCCTCTGGCCTGCACTAGGACTGGGTGCTTCCATTTCCCGACGAACCTGTTCTGTCTCCTTTCAGTTCACAGTCCCTAGCCAGATGGCCTGGCTTGGAACAAATAAAGCAGAGACGTTCTCTGTGACGTCTGTCTCTTTCCTCCTCCGACAGCTTCGTCCGCGCCCCTCCAGAGCCGTCCCCCGCGTTGCCTGACGTCCCGGGGGTCGAAGGGATTTTACTGCGGGATACTGAGGCTGAGTATTTTTGCACCTCTTGTTTTCTCTCTAAACGTCTTCCTTCCAGTCGGTGATCAATTTGTAGGCACAGCTGGATTAGTCCAGACAAATCAGTTGGAGGTGCGACTCTGGCCAGCTCATCCAATATCTCAGCATTCAGTCCACTTCGGTACATAAACATCAGTGCTGAGTCATTGTATCCAGTCTCTTGAGATAAGATCTTAAAGGCATTGGTATATTCCAGCACAGCTCCTTTTCCCTGCTTCAGGGCACTCAATTGCCTAGCCACCGTCTCGGCTCTTTGGGGATCCTGAAACATTTCGGTCAGGGCTTGTATAAATCCTCCATACCTGCCCAGGATGGCATCCTTTCTGATTAGATAGGGGGTGACCCACTTGGCAGCTTCCCCTTCCAATAGACTGATCACAAAGGCCACTTTGGCAGCATCATTGGGGAATTCTGCATCCTTAATGTCCAGGTACATCTCACATTGGGCCACGAAAGTGGAGAGCTGGTCGCTCTGTCCCGCATACTTGGGTGGTAGTCCAATTGGAATCTTGGCCACGGCGGCTGCAGGGGCTGCCCGCATTCGATCTATTGTGGATTTCAGGCTCTGATTGTCCAATTTCAAGGTTCTCACAGTTGCTAACAGGCTTTGAATGTCCGACTGTAGGTCTGCCACACTCGACCTCAGTAGCTTCACTTCTTCTGTCTCAGAAGTGGGGTTTATCCCCCCAGCAGCTCCCTTTTCCATCTTGTCACGTTCAAGTGGCAGGAGCAAGGAGGGTTGAGTAGTTGGTTCTATCAAACTGTCGTGCCCAGGTTGGGACTCAAGAACAGAATCACTTGATGAAAGAAAATCAGTTTTTATTAGAGTAATTTCCAGACATAGGCTTCTCCGCCTCATGAACTCTTAACATGAACCAAAACCCACGACATGGAAGAGAGTTGATAGAACAGAGTATCAAACATTCCCTGTCCCTTATCAAGGGGGCTTTCGGGCGCGAATTCTCTCGCTCCACCTCAAATTGCCCACATCTACGCCCCTTCCCTCCTCTTTTCTTTGGCGCCTTTTTAACTGTCTTCAGGTGCGGGGCGATGGGGGGTGCGGCTACCTCCTCCCCTTCTGATTCGGAAAGGATGGTAGGGAGTGGGGGAGTTGGCCCGACATTTCTGGTGATTTCTCTCTACCCTTCTCTGCAGCCGAAGGGCCTTGGTCTCCCTCCTCCTCCCCCTCTGTCTGTAACTGCTTCACATTCCTAGGGGGGGAGTGCATGGGAAACGAGTCTGTTGCCTGTTCAAGGTTTCCCCCCTCTATCTGGGAAGCCTCCTCCTCCCCTCCAGACGACTCAGCCCAACTGCCCCCTCTCCTAGCTCATTCTCAGAAACATCAGAATCCCAACCATACATCCTGACACCAGCTGCCTCCTGAATGCCTCCAGTGTCGGAGAGCCCACTACCTCTCTAGGTAATTGATTCCATTGTTGTATGGCTCTAACAGTCAGGAAGTTTTTCCTGATGTCCAGTCGAAATCTGGCTTCCTGCAACTTGAGCCCATTATTCTGTGTCCTGCACTCTGGGACGATCGAGGAGAGATCCCAGCCCTCCTCTATGTGACAACCTTTCATGTACTTGAAGAGTGCTATCATATCTCCCCTTAGTCTTCTCTTCTTCAGGCTAAACATCCCCAGTTCTTTCAGCCTCTCCTCACAGGGCTTTGTTTCCAGTCCCCTGATCATCCTTGTTGCCTTCCTCTGAACCTGTTCCAGTTTGTCTGCATCCTTCTTGAAGTGCAGAGACCAGAACTGGACGCAGTGCTGAATGGAGGGGAACTAACCAGTGCTGAATGGAGGGGAAATAATACTTCACACGATTTGGAAACTATACTTCTGTTAATGCAGCCTAAAATAGCATTTGCCTTTTTTGCAGCCACATTGCACTGTTGGCTCATATTCAGCTTGTGATCAATGACAATTCCAAGATCTTTCTCATATGTTGTATTGCTGAGCCAAGTATCCCCATTTTATAACTGTGCATTTGGTTTCTTTTTCCTAGATATAGAACTTTGCATTTATCTCTGTTGAATTTAATTCTGTTGTTTTCAGCCCAACGCTCCAGCCTATCAAGGTCCCTTTGAATTTTCTTTCTGTCTTCCATGGTATTAGCTGTGCCCCCCAATTTTGTATCATCTGCAAATTTGAAAAGCATGCTCTGTACTTCCTCATCCAAGTTGCTAATAAAAATGTTGAACAGCACTGGGCCCAGGACCTGTAGTATCCCACCCATTACTTCCACCCAGTTTGAGAAGAAACCATTGATAAGCACTCTTTGAGTACAATTCTGGAGCCAACTGTGGATCCACCTGATAGTTGTTCCATCCAGCCCACATTTAGCTAGCTTGCTAATCAGAATATCATGTGGCACTTTGTCAAAAGCGTTGCTGAAGTCGAGATATATTATGTCCACCGCATTCCCACAGTCTACAAGGAAGGTTACCCAATCAAAAAAAAATGAGATAAGATTAGTTTGGCAGGATTTGTTCTTCATAAATCCATGTTGGCTCCTAGTAATCACTGCATTGTTTTCAAGGTGCTTACAGATTAACTGCTTTATAATCTGCTCCAGAGTTTTTCCAGGGATTGATGGTAAGCTGACTGGTCTGTAGATCCTCATTTCCTTCTTTTTGCCCCTTTTGAAGATAGGGACAACATTAGCTCTCCTCCAGTCATCCGGCACTTCACCAATCCTCCATGATTTCGCAAAGATAGACAGCAGTTCTGAGAGTTCTTCAGCCAGTTCCTTCAATACTCTAGGATGCAGTTTATCGGGCCCTGCCAATTTGAACTCATTCAAAGTGATTAGGTATTCTTTGACTGTTTGTCTATCAATCTCAAGCTCCAATTCTGCCCCTTCTACTTCATGTTTCCCAGGAGGGTCATAGACCCTTTTCTGGGAGAAGACTGAGCCAAAGTAGGAATTGAGCACTTCTGCCTTTTCTTTGTCATCTGTTGTCATTTTGCCATCCTCATTGAGTAGCTGTACCACCATTTCTTTTCTCTGTCTTTACTATGGACGTACCTGAAGAAAGCTTTTTCATTGCTTTAAACATCTCTCGTTAACCTCAGTTCATTCTCAGCTTTAGCCTTCCTGATGCCATCCCTGCCTGTATTCTTCCTTTGTGGCCTGGCCTTCTTTCCACTTCCTGTATGTGTCCTTTTTTGTTTTCCCGTCATCTCTAAGCCTTTTCTGAAGCCACATTGGCTTCTTCTGCTGTTTTCCCCCTTTTTTCATTCTTGCAATTGCTTGCCATTGCGCTTTTAGAATTTCCTTTTTTAGAAACTCCCACCCATCTTCGCCTCCTTTTCTCATTAGGGTGGCTTGCTATGGAACCGTACTTACAATTGTTCTGAGTTTATTAAAATCAGCTTTCCTGAAGTCCAGGGTGTGCATATGGCTACTCTCAGCTTTTGCTTCTGTTAAAATCAAGCATTCAAATATGGTGTGGTCACTTTCCCCTAGAGTTCCCGTAACTGCCACCTCATCCACCAAATCATCTCAGTTAGAATCAAGTCCAGGATAGCTGGTCCTCTAGTTGCTTCCTCCACTTTCTGTAGGAGAAAGTTATCTCCAACACAAGTCAGAAATTTCTTTGAGGGGCCGCGTTTGGCAGATTTTGTCTCCCAGCAGATGTCGGGATAATTGAAGTCCCCCATCATTACTACTATATCATGCCTCCTCGAAACATTGGCAATTTGCTTTTCAAAAGTTACATTCTTGTCTTCTCCTTGATTGGGTGGTCGGTAGTAGACTCCAAGCACCACATTCCTTATATTACTTGTCCAATTAATTTTAATCCAGATTCTCTCAGTGGAGCTACCAAGCTCATCTTCCTGTATTTCTGTGCAGGGATATATATATTTAACATACAGTGTGACTCCACCTCCTGTTTTATTCCTTCTGTTCTTTTTGAACAAGTTATATCCTTCAATTGCTGTATTCCCGTCATGGGAGTCATCCCACCAAGTTTCAGTTATACCTATCAAGTCATAATTACCTTCCTGTATTAAGAGTTGAAGTTCATCCTGCTTGTTTCCTATGCTCTGCACATTAGTATACAGACATCAAAGACCATGTGATTTATGGCTTTGCTTCCTTACTAAATTTTTCTGAGGACTGTTACTGGGCCCTATTAAAGCTGATCTCTCTATTCCCATTACTGTGCACAAGCCTTCATCAGTCGTTACCACCACGTTTACGTTTCCTTCCCCCTTAGGATTCAGTTTAAAGAAGCTCTTCAGGACCCCAGTAATTGCTATTGCTTGGTGTCTAAACAACTCACTTATCAATCATTGCTTTGACATCACTCATTGGCTCCCACTGACAGGTGGGAGCAACCAGGCTGGCTCATTTAACAGAAATCACTTAGAAGAATACCAGCACATTTTGCTTCATAACCTTCTTTCTAGAAGGACTAGATACTTACTTTTTGTTTTAAACAAAAATTCAGAGTCTAGGGCCCCTTCTAGGGGGCACCAGTGAAGGTCCTTGCAGACAGTGGGTTGGTGACCTCCAATTTAAGCACTTTATAGTACTGGGAGACAATACTGCCATCCTGCATCAAGAGGGATCAGTGGTCCATCCATTCTACCATGCCAGAAGTGTTTTGTTAACACTCTGTGATAATATTGGCATCTGAAAAAGTGGGGAACAGCGTGGTAATGCATTGCAAAGAAAATATCTGTAAGTCGTATGAGATTTGCAAACCAGATTAAGTTTTCTTGTGTAATTTCTCTGTATTTGGAGCATCAGCGTTTTATTCTTTTTATGCTGTATATCTTGCTAGACCCCTGATGCCCTTTTGGAAACATCTCTCAACTCTTCCAGCTCGGTTGAGAGCTCTCCATCATTTGACAGCTGAATTAAAAATATAAATTGGTTGGTCCAAAACATACTCCATTATTTTGTAATAGTTATCTGTTCAGCAAATGTATTTATCTGCAGGCAGGCCAAATAAGCTATTATTGGATTAATAGAAATGGCAGGGAGCAGATGTTATAAACTGCAATCACATGTATAAGCAAACAGTCGGTCAGCTTTGGATGCATCAGATACAACAACTGGAAAACAGCAACTAACCCTGGAAATAATACTTAGGATGAATTTATGCAGAAGCATTTTCATTCTGTTATGGCCAAGTGTAAAAGATCCTCTAAACCAGGACACTGACAGGATCTTAGACATAGATTTCCTTCTGATGTCATGAGCTTTCTTGTGTGGAGTGCTAGGCTCTTCTTTACTCTTACATACGGCTAGGGATGATTAACCATTTAGAAAAATGGGGCAGGCCCTAGGTTGGAAGAGGTCCTTTGTAAAATTCCTCTGGTGGGACCTCTCTTAAATTAGTGGATTTCTTTTGTCTTGGCGGCAGCAGCAGGTATTGCTGGGTGACAGGAGCATTGTGGGAAATGTAAAAGGTGTCTTTTGGACACAGATGTTTTTTAGATGGGGAGTGGCTAGGCCAAGGATCAGTGGCAGGCCTTGCTGAGGCTCCATAAATTATGGGCACTGTTACATTTAAATCATGAGTAAGGGTTTGCATGTGCACCTTCACATGATAATTTCCTTTTCAAGGAAAATTAATTGGGCAGAGAGAAGGCCATGCTCATTACCTACACACAGGGAGGATTCAAACACGTGACACTCACCAACTATCTAAAATGACGCAGTCCAGGAATACAGTCTTTGACTGGATACCAACTGTGCAGTAACAAGCTTCTCTATAAGGATGTTTTCCTATGATCAAAACTCACCAGACTGGTGAAACACAGAAAACAATGTGCAGCAGGGATTATTACAAATGTTTTCAGAAATAAAACTGCCAATATCATTATACCTTTACCCTTTATACAAACATGGTGCATCTGTATTTTGAATAAAATGCGTAGAGAACTGTGGAATGGGAAAGGTGCAGAAAGGGCAAACCAAATAATCAGAGGGCTGGCATATCTTCCTTATGAGGAAAGGTTCCAACATTTGGGGCTATTTAGTTTTCAAAAAGTGAGTAGGGGAGATGATAGATGTGTATAAAATTATGCATGGTGTGGAGAAAGTGAGCAGAGAAAAGTTTTTCTCCCTTTTTCACAATGCTAGAATCTGAGGTCATCCTTTGAAGATGTGTGGTGGAAGATTCAGGACTTCTTTGCTTAGGAAAAGATGGCAAAGGGGGAACATGACAGAGCTTGGAAAAGTTACTTTTTTGAACTACAACTCCCATCAGCCCCAGCCAGCATGGCCACTGGATTGGGCTGATGGGAGTTGTAGTTCAAAAAAGTAACTTTTCCAAGCTCTGGAACATGATAGAGGTGAATGAAATCTTGGATGATGTGGAGGACATGGGGGTGGAAGAAGAGAGAGGGTTTTTTCCCCCCTCTCGCATGAAACTAGAGCTCAGAGCCATCCAATTAAAACTGACAAAAGGGTTGGGAGTCAGACAGACAAAAAGAAGTACTTGTCCAAACAATGTATAATTTATAAATCTGCTGCCACAAGATGTGATGATGGCACTAAGTTAGATGGCTCTTAAAGGGGATTAGATAAATTCATGCATGATCAAGGGCTATATGGGAACCTCTAGGTTCATGGACAGTGTGCTACTGAAAACCAGGGGAGAACTCTGAGGGACAAAACTGAGGGACAGAGGGCTATTGCCTTCATGCTCTGATTGTCACTTTGGGAAATAGGATACTGGACTCTTTGGTCTGATTCAGTAGGGCTTTTCTTCTGTTCTTAACATAGGGCCATTATTGGGGGGGTGCACGCACGCCGTGTATGTAATTTCATGCCATGTTTGGTTGTCAAACACATAATTATTCAAAATGGGAAAACTTGCCCACTCGAAGTGAGCTGAATGTGATAAACGATGGGTTGGTTTAAACACCAATTCTTCTAAATAATGTTCTGAATTCCCTGTGTTTTTTCTCTCTTTAGTATAATGATTGTTTAAAAACTAGCCAATAGAGTCCTAAAAATGTAATTGTAACTCGACAGCACTATTAAATATGTATACAGTGGTCTTTTTGACAGTTGTATTAATCCTTTTATAAAGTCTTCAGAAGTTGCATCACAGAGGCATGGATGCTGTTTTGATTATTACTCTTAAGTGTTCAGAGAACTGTCCCTATTTTCTAATTAAAACTTTTAAAGATAAAAAGCTATGTATTAAATCAATCTGAATGATGGTTGTTTGTGAATCCCCCAAGATAAGGCAATTTGCATGTTCATTTTGTACTTACCAACTAAATCTGCACATCTCCAAAGCAGCGCCTTATAATGTAAACCTTTTGTGAGTATTTGTAACTTAAAAGTAAGTTTGGCCTAGTACCGAGGCACTGCCAATTATCTAAAGGACTTCTTTACCAAACATGATGGAGATACAAAATTATTAGGCTGTTATTTGATATTGTTTGTGGAGGAATTTGAGGAAACTTCTTTGGGAATGTTAAGTACTCTGGTATTAACTTGCTTTCTTCTTCTTTTCTTTTAAACGTGTTTATACCCTGCTTTCTGAGGAATAGCCAAGGTTTTTTTTAAAAAAAGGTAGCTAGTCATCCTTTCATTTGAATTTCTTTAATGACAATTAAATTATTTATTGGGGAATACACCCATGGTTTCCCTGCTTGAATGGTGAATTTTAAAATGTATATTTTATTATTTAGAAAAAGAAATGCACTGCTCTGATTTATCATAACTTGGTGTTTGCTGCTATTACTGGTTTTCCAGTGGTGATGATTCAGCAGCGCTATAAAGATGTGTATGAATTAGTGCAGAAGAATGGCACAGTTCCCAAAACAACTCTTTGCTCACACATACACATGTTCTCATGTTGTGAAACCCATGTCCAATTTACATATGAGATGGATTAGTGACTCTGTATCTATGTCCTTGACATCTGAATAAATGAAACATTTTTCCAAGTTTGAGATTTAGCTTCCGCATACTCAGTTGCAAGTTCCCGCAAAGATCTGGCACCTGTAGGAGGTATACTGGGAACACACAGGAATATAGGAATCTGCCAGGTGATACTGTTTGTCCGGTGTGTCTCTTGTGATTTGGTGACAGATCTCCAGGGATTGATAAAAGCCTTCCCCACCACCTGAGATCCTTTTAACCTGAAATGTCAGGGTCTGAACCTGGGGCCTGCCTTTGGCAGGCAAAGTATGTGTTCTGCCACCAAGCTTATAGTGCTAATGATTGGTTTAGCTTAGTGGTACTCAACTTTCCACTTCTGGGAACCCTTTCTCCATTGATTTATTCACCAAGGTGTCCTTGCATGTCTTCCATAGAGCTCCTGCAGGGTTTATCCTAAGCTTTGTTTTACTACTGCACAAGCAGCCAGCACATTGCCTGCCCCTGAACTAGTCAAGTAATTAGTCCCATAATATATTATTAGAAGGTTATGAAGATTTGAAAGGAACCGGTATTTATCTTCATTTATCTTCATTTTCTATTTCTTGTTATCTTTTCTCTTCTATTTTTTTAGAAACTACCTAGCTCCTTATTAAATCCCATATGCTCACCTGCACAAAAACTTACTTCACACTGCACAATTTTTTGACACTGTACAAAATGTGTCTAGATGCACGTTAAAAAAAATCCTGAGCTCCTATGCATGGCAGAGTATTCTGGGCATGTCCTAGGGCATGTCAGGTAGGGAAGGAAGGTTGTTAAATCATAATGTACTAAGAATGTACCTTAGAACACATCCAACAATACCCTGCAGCGGCGCATTGCAAGGGAAGATCAGTAGTGATGGGGGTGAGTGGGAATCAATTCAGTTCACATTTAAATCCAAATCTATCATTGTACTTTCTGAAACAATATGACAACCAAAACACAAACATCCTTTGAAATTTGCACTTATCCATATTTTGCAATGCAGTTCTTCAGCCAAACAATGTCTACAAAAATGCATATATTTTATATGCTTAAAAATGAATATATTAGTGAAAACAAAATATAAAATGCAGTATATTAGAAGACATTGCTTGCAAAATGTTTACACCTATCAAAACTGCATACAAAAATGTGTTTATTAGGATACATTCCCACTGAAATGCTGAAGAATTTTCATAAATATTTTTTTTAAAATCACAAATTCCCGCAGAAATGTGGAGACTAAATTTAAGCTGGAAAAAATGAGAAATTGAGAGAACTGGAATTGACAGATCCTTCCATCTTTAATGGTGAGCAAGTTATCTTTGTCTGCCATTACTAATCTTCAGACTGGGAAACTTCTGGGTTCCCTGGTGGTGGGGAGGGGCACATTTTGAAAACTATTGCTTTAAAGTAATGAAAACTCAAGAGAAGAGAAGAGAACCTTTCCCTTACCTTTTCTGATCTTTCCTCCTCCTTTCCACTCAAAATAAATATTCCTAATTTTATTCAGTGCTCTGATTTATCTTTTCCAAGCACTTCAGGTCCACAAACTGGACTTGAGTTTCATAATTATTAGGAAATATACTGTCACTGTTGCTTGATTGTTTGGGATGCAGGGCATGTAGGAAGGCTGAAGAAAGTACTGGAGTCCAGGTTCTCCCCGGGGGCCCACACTGCCTGTCTATTCCAGTGCTCAACAAAGATATCCAAGGGCAACAATCACAGGCAAACTGAAGAGGTAAAAGAAGTGTTTGAAGTAAGCATATGGGGCCTGATTGGTCTGGGAGTGCCTGACTCTGCACCACTGCTTTAAGCAAAGCAGGTGGAAGGCTGCTGAATCCCTCGGATCTCTGGGTGACACTGGTATATATAAGAATAAACACATTCTTTTAAAACAATAACTAGATTATAAAGGGAACAGTTGTAAGGATGAGGATAATGGAGCCCCTGAGATCCTTCTTTTCAACAGGCAACATTATATATTTTGAATTTTTTTATTTCCTATTTTTTGTGCTGTTTGTGATTTTAGGTTGTTTTAATTGGTTTTAATATTTTAAAATTGTTGTAACCCACCCTGGGACCTCTAGGTGAAGGGTGGATAATAAATTATTATTATTGTTATTTTAACTTCTGTCTTTTAGTTACCATTTTAACCATTTTAACGATTGTGGGGTTTTTTTTGTAAACTGCGTAGAGGTTCTATTTCCAATCAAGCGGTATATAAATTTTGTTCAATAAATAAAAATAAAATAACACATGGATGTCAGAAGAAAAAACATTGCAACAATGGCTTCTTTATCATTTTATCATTTAGCAACCTGTAGATAGCAGATTGTAGATTGTTTTTGTGATGTGATTTTAGGTTGTTTTTAATGATGTATTTGAAACCAGATGTGACCTGCCCTGGGACCTTGAGTGAAGGGTGGTCAATACATTTAAATAATAAGAATAAGAATAGCAGGACTGTAACTGACACACCCACAACTCCTGTATTATAAATTTCAGTGTGCAATATGGCAGTATTGGCAAAAAGAAACAAACCTGCAGACAGCATTGAATACCAAGGATTCCATTTCAAATTTTAGTAAAAAGAGAAAAAAGAGACACGATTAATATATTAATATGATGATTATTTTGTTTTCTCTTCGGAAAGATCACTTTCTATAAAAATCAAAGGAATTGGTGTCTTTAGCTTGCATATGTTGTTCAAAAGTATAATTGTTCCTAACAATTGTCACCAGATTATAGCTACTGCTGAGGCAGTGGCCGACCCAAGATATATTTTCCTACCTAGGGCAGTCTCCCCACCTCACCCAAGTCAAGGTGCATAGTACTCAATGCCAGTCAAGATATTCTGATGCCTGAGGCAAAAAAAAAAATCTGACAAGGGACTCACCCCTTCCTGAGCAGTAAAAGTAGAACAATAATACATTAAATAATGCCATTTGGTGCCCTTTCATGACACTCACAGCCAGCTGCCTACCCCTGCTCTTCTTAAATGGCACCCCTGGTCCCACCCCTTCCTTCTTTCTGGAAGAAGATGTTCCTAAAGACACCAGTATGCCTAAAGACACTTGTCTCTCAACCCATCCCTCCAAAGGGGAAGGGCAAAGTGATATTTACTGTCAGAAATCTCTGGGTTGGGGGCAATTTACTCACATTTCCAACACAGGGCCTGCTCATTGCCAATAAATCACAGGTTCTGCTGAAACACCTGTCACAAGGAATAGATGAAACTAAAACTTTTGTTATGAAAAGTTTTAAAAGGTGGGGGGAAAGGGGGCAGAAGCCTAATGCACTTTGCGTTCTGTAGGAAACAAAGCATATTGATGGTTATGTTAATAAAAGCGCTGTGAGTTTTCACAGTGGATCAGCAGAAAGTTATGAAGCACAGGTGTTTCTGTAATTGTGATACATTGGGAAACTTCACACTGTTAAATGAGCCTCAGCTTCACACTTCCACCTGTGTGATGTGGAAATGTACTGTTTGTACGCCAGGCTATAATAGTCAACATGTAGGAGTGATTGCTGGCAAGTTCAAGACCTGCTAGGGTGGGTTTGTCTCTCTCCTGTTTGCTCCTTTATTCAGGGAATGGTATAATTTCTACATTTATATTTACCACAGTTGTAAAGTGGGAAATATGTGATACACATGCTGGTAAGATAATTATAAGAAGCCATAAAAACAGAATTAAAAACCTATGATGAGAGAAAGGGAATCTTAAAAAAAAAAGTATAGATTCCCCCCCCCCCAAAAAAAGTGTTTTGAACCTGGTGAGTATATATGACCAGAAAGGCAGTTTGGGAATGTTCAGATCAGAACCAGACCTTTTTCTGCATTCTGAATTCTGTCAAGGCATTGATGTTGCCTGTATATAAGGAACCATTTTAGAATGCGAGACAGGATGAAATCTGGACTGAATTTCTAATATTGAATCTAGCTAATGAGCTAGTGGGGAAAGAAAAACAGTTCAGCTGTTTGAACGCAAAGAAGGCACATGCCTCTTTCCACTGGGCTGCAGAGTGGAGGGGAAGGCCTCATCGGCCCTTACGTGCAGGGTTGGGTAATCAATATTTATGGGAGTTATGACAGCAAAGCCCCTGATCTTGATTGGGTGGACTTCTGTGGTACTATGAGATGTCCAGTTGCTCAGGGAGTTAAATAGTCTACAGGAGCATTCGCCAGCCTGGTGCTTTCCAGATATTTTTGGAGTAGAACTCCCATCAGCCCCAGACAGAAGGCTGGTCTACATAGGGGCAGGTTGAAGACTGAGCAGAGATGAACAGCTACTGCTGGATGGACCTTCCAGAGACAATGAAATTCCGAACTTTGAATGCAGAGCAGGCAATGGACTGAGAAGGAAGAACCTGTTAAGAATGAGGCATGGGTAAAAAGAGTTGAGGATGCAAGAATGTGAGAAAAGAGGAGGCTAAATCAAAGGAGTAGGGAGTTCTGCAGAAACCATGTCTGCACTATACAGTTAAAGTAGCATCATACCACTATAAACAGTCATGGCTTCCCCCCCCAAAGAATCCTGGGAACTATAGTTTGTTATGGGTGCTGAGAGTTGTTAGGAGACCCCTATTCGCCTCACAGAGCTACAGTTACTAGAATTCTCTTGGAAAAGAGAGTGACTGTTAGACCACTCTGAAAATTGTAGCTTTGTAAGGGGAATAGCAGGTCTCCTAACAACTCTCAGCACTCTTAACAAAATACAGCTCTTAGGATTCTTAGGGGGGAAGCCATCACTGTATAGTGCTGACGGGGCCTAAACAGCACTTAAAATAAGGAGGGTCTGTATGCTTCAAGAGGACCAGAGGGGCATGTTGGGGAACCTGATTCAGAGACAGCGTGCCTAAAATATGTGGGTCATCATGAAAACTACTTTGACTAGGAAGGACTTGAGGAAACAAGGGTGATGATGTCATGGATTTGAAGAAAGGAGATGCACACAGTAAGGTTGTGGACAGAGTCAGTGGACTATCAAATTATTAGATCTGGAGTTCCCTAGATTTTTTCCCAGGTGATTCTGCTACTTGTGGCCTCTTCTGTCAAAGCACCTTGTGTAAGAAACGTGGTTTTCCTTACGGGAAAAACCCCCTATGAGACCCAAAAATGGTCTCCTGTGGAAGACCCATGACAGAGACAAGTGTGAATCAATTTTAAAAGCTTTTATTTCATACTTGCAAGGACGGGTGTCCTACCAGAAGGCAGACACACCCAAATGACATTGGTACAAATCTTTTATCCCCTGGCCCGACGCTTCATGCCCTCCCCTGTTTTCCCCATTGGTCAGGTACTTCCAGGGTTCACAGCCTATCAGATCCGCCTGTCCCTGTCACATGAAACTCCTCCCCTGTTTACATCTCCCACTCCTCAGTTTTAGGCTACCTTATATCCTTATTTATTATTTCCCATATATGGTATATTGCTCCCCTCCCCTCCTCATTAACTAAGCATAAAAACTCCCTTTACATCAAGCAAAGCAATGAAGGGCTAAAAACATCAGCTGAATTAGTCAAGTGTAAATCCCCTTTCTATTTTGAAGTGGAACTCGACCACAAACTGTCTGTTCTGGCTGCTTTGTTTGAACTTCAGACAGATGTCCTATTCTAAGAAAAAGCCCCTTTTTCTCTACTTATGTTAACTTCAACCTCTATAGAATATCTATTACAAACAGTCTATCAATTTATTAACCACTTATTCTTAACAATAAAATCACATATTTTATTTATCCTTAGAATATTTCTGAAAAAGCAACATAATATATACACTTCTCACAATCCCTCCTCTTTTATTTCATAATTTTCTCTTGTCTTTTCATTAAGTTCTCAGGTTTCTGTCGAACTCCTCTAACATGGTCTCACATTGGGCTTCCTGGAAAGATAGAGAGTCTTCTTCTGGTTCTGCTAAGAGTAACACATTTTCATTATAAAGAGAAGGTTCTAAAGGCATCTGTTTGGTTACAGCCGTCTCTATTATTCTCTATACTAACTAACCCTCGTACACATGGTATGATGCAACATCCTACAACAATCAATACCCCTGCTACTATTATCAATGAGGTAAATATATAAAATCCATCCCTTCCATTTTCCAAACTTGGACTCCAACCACCCAGTAAGTTGGTCATCTATACCTGATTGAGTCTATATAAATATTTTTATCAAATTAGGAATCTATTGCCTCTCTTTTATTTCTTCTACTAAACATCTTAGTTTCTTCAAATGCCAGGGTAAATGGTTTTTTTCCAATTGTGCTATAGCACATGTCCCTTTCCAGTTTTCAGGAAGGATAGCTGTAATGTTCCACCTCCACAGATACCATCATAAGTCTGCCCTTGTTTCCTGAGGGTGAGAAGAACTACTTGACCCATCTCCTGTACAACTATCCAAAGTTCCCACCTCTTGAGTGAGTCCTAGAAACTCTGGACTGGTGGTGTCCTTAGTCTCTAGGTTTTAAGGCTGGGAACTGGTGGGAAAGCTCTTGACAGGGTCTCATTGTTCCAAGCATTCTCATGCTGGTACAGAGTTAACAGGCAACTTATTTTGGTGGTACTGTCTGGTCCTTCTATAGAGGAGGGAGCTTATTTGTGCTATTAGCCTGCCTGTTGCACAAACATAGCAGTTTGACTATATATTTTACCCATCCTACCCAGGCATTTTATTTCTCCATATCCTGTCTCTATTTTGAATATAAGTATACAGGATAGGATTGTCCTAACCAAACTACTCTGGGTCCGGACCTTCTGACTGGCATTATTGGCCGTCTGCCGCTTTCTTACCATTATCATGAATTTTATATTTTGACATATATTTCCCTCTTTCTGGTTAAACAATATAAACACAAAAATTAACACTTATCCCTATTGCTATTCCTATTCAACTTGCTCATCCTGAACTTCTATGACTTTTACCCTATGGAGGTCAATCTGTGGTAGACTGAATGACTTTTCTTGGGCATTTTTGGCTCTTTTTCTGATGGGAGTGTTATTATTTGAAAACAACATTTCGAATGTTATTTTCTCCCAGATAACACAACTCCCATCCTAACTTTCACATTGCTCAGACTAATCCACCTCTTCATCTCTGGTAATCTCTTCACAAAACCAGAAATATAAGAAAATGTTCAACAGACAAAGTATTATTATTATTACAACTCCAATCCAAACAATTCCTGTACAAATTACTTCAGGGATCATTATACATTTAACCCCTACCTGGGGATATTCTATTAGGTGTCGTTTCAATCTCAAGGGGTATTTGCACTAGAACCCTTGGTCTTAAGTGTCCAGGTTTCTTGTATACAAATATTATTGGTTGAGACCCCCCCACTCCCTTACAGGCAGAAATTTGGTTTCTATTATAACAGGTAACCTTCTTCTCATTTGTCATTCAACCTCATTCCTTAAAGGAGCTCCTAATCCAAGTTCCCTTCCATTTCCACCCTGAACTCCAAGTATCTAATTCTGGAATTAGTAAAGTCTCAAATCTCTCCTTATCTGTCCAGTTTTGATCCTCTAAATCCATTCTGTAGGAGTTTTTCCAAAGAAGTAGTTGTGATGTCTGTCCAAGAATTTCTTTGTGTCTTATCAACAGCAGACTCCAACGACGGGGTTTGGGCCAAAGCCCCTCCCCTTTCTTTTCCTTAGGGAGGATATAAAAGAAAATAATGCCAGTATCTAATTTTTCAATAACTGATCCTTGGTCCCAAAGGTTAGTGCTTTTGCCATACCCCTAAATATAGTAGTCTATAATCTCCAACTCATATATACAGTAACAGTTACAAAATGTATAATAGCCATAATATATGAACATGCAAAAGGAGGGTCAGACTGTAATGAGTCCTGAAACCCTGGGCCATGAAGTGAATGTCCACCATCCTTGTCATGACCCAAAACAAAACTAACATAAAAAATACAAATAATTTTAATACCATGATCACTTCTGATATTATCCTAAAGTACCCCTTTAACTATAAAAGAGTAATCTAAGTACTCCATTTTACCTTATTTCTTAGTAAAGCAAAGGAGAGAATTCCCCTAGAGTGAAATTCTCACATAAATAACCAGACACTGTTTTGCCATGAAATTTACCTGTACCCCCTTTTCCTGGCAAAACAATATGAGCATAATAATCCATTGAATGGGTAACATCAGTCTAGGTCCTCTGGTCCAGGCAGTTGGCCACCTGCCACATCCATCGGCCCAGACACAATGATTTTCCCCCTACAAAGTGATTTTCCCCCTACAAAGGACTACACTATTTAACACTTATTATCAAACTTAAAACCCATACTGATTTTATGATTATATTGCCCCTTATCTTATCACAATTGTCACAAACAGGCACTTCCTCCTGTTCTATTAATAGGAATCTGTCTGTGTTAGCACAGAAACAGTTCCTTTGTGGGCAGTTTTCAAAAAGGTTGGTCTTTTCAGCCTGTGTTGAAACAATTTATCAAACTACTAGTTTACAAAAAGCAAAAAGTCTGTTTCAATTGTTTCAGATTCTTTTTCCCAAGTTGAATGTCAGGCTGTAGCAAAAATAACACACACTTGTGAACCTTCCCCCGAGCGATCTGCTCAGCTGGGAAAGTCCCTGCCACTCAATTGACAGAGAGAGAGACCGAAATGAAATAATCTCTTCAACTGGATGTTATTCCAAAAGCCCGTTCAGATCTGGACTTTTCAGATGACCGTTGGACTGGATTTTAAGGAAACTGGCACAGCTGAAAGTCCACTTCAGTAGACACCCAGGTGTGAAGTTTCTGGCCCTTCAAAAGAACAATAAACTCGTGGAAAAGTTTCCACCAAAGGACTGACAGGGCCAATAATCCAGACCATATAAAATGGTAGGAATACCTTTTAGTTTTTTTAAATATCTCTCCTTACTTTTTATAAACTAACATTAATATGATTTTTATCCTATCAAATGATTAAAGTATACACATATGCCAATTCTGTATACAGAATTTCTTAGTGTTTTTCATCTATGTCTTAAAATAGTGTTTGATTTAACAATATTTATGACATTATTTCCTAATTAAATCAGTCAAATTCATTTATATCTCATTCTTCTTATATATAATTACTATAGCCATGACTCCCCTTTCTCTTTGTTCACTTTCCTGGGAGTATGTACTTATAACCAAATATTGCCTATTCCAATTATTTTTAATCTTGAGTGAGTGTCCCCACTCAGGCACTACTTCATAACTACTGAGAAACATTCCAAGTTTTCCTAAGAACCTGAATGTTTATACATAAATCCTTACTCATTAGACAACAAAGGAGTAGGATAGAGTAATTTCCCTCAAAAGGGATATACATGTAAAATCATATGGCAGTTCCACATTTTTAAAGTAATTGGTCCTACACCAATAACCCAAATAAAATTTATATTCATCCTATAACTGATCAGAAATTTAATAGGCTCTCTTCTCATTTAGGGGGACCTAGTTGTCAAAACTGGAAAACTAAGTCCTACCTTCCAAAGCCATTTTAATGATTTTAATTCTAAATCAAAGATTCTTTCTTCTGGGAACTCCTGCTTTTTGCTTTAAGTACTTATATGAGTATGCCACAAAGATAAGAATTCTACTGGAAACATGCCATATTTCTCATACATTTTAGACATTTTACTTTCTTATTTTCTGCTGCAAAAATGACAAGTGGGTAAAACTGACCACCTTTATACACATTTTACTTCTTTTTGCTCTCAATTTATTTTTCTCCACAACAAATCCTCGATAATTTTTGGAATCTAAACATTTGTTCCTTACAAAATCCAGAGGATGGGCTGTGGGGTTTATCTTAACTTGTGTGCATTAATTTTGGTCTGAATCCTCACTTCCTAATATGACCTCCTGCACTTGGTTCCCAGTTTCAAATTCCACTCTTTATCTAACAACTTTCTCCACCTCTCAATTGAAAACACTGGAGTGAAGAGAATAGTTTTCTCCTAAATTTTCCTTTTCTTCCTTTTCCTTATTTTCTAACACATACAATGTCCAGACCACAATTCTCACCCTTACTGGATCCTTAAATTAATGGCCTTGACTTAACTTCACAACATTGTCCATCTCTTTTGTCACATCCTTAATTCCCAACACCAACAACACCAAATGATTATTCAAACCTAATTTTCTAATTGTTTTATTTCCTGTTTGATGAAACTGGGGACAATTTCTATACTAATATATTAATTGTGATTGGTACAAGTGTAAGGCAGTTTCTTTTGCCTTTTTATTAACTAACTTGTTTAGTTATTGTATAAACACCCATACATCCATAACTTGTATCCCTCTGTGACTTCCTTTGTGTAGAATAGTCATTATTATTACCTGTTTCTTACTAATAGTTACAATCTGTTCATTTCAAATTTCAAATTCATTGCCAATTCTACTAGTAAATCCCTTCCTAATAAATTATTTCCTATTTTGGGTATATAGAACAGTTTTTCCCTTTGATTTTAATTGGGTTGTTTGCACTTGAGCCTCTTCAAATACTGGCACATCAAATGCTTCACCTGATACTGATAACTTACAAGGTGACAGATTCATACCTTTGGGAATGTAATTCAAAGATGATCTGGCAGCTCCAGTGTCTGTTAGAAACACTACTTCTTCCTCCCAGGATCCCACTTTAACATTTGTCAAGATTTCCTTTAGGGAATCCCTGACTTCCCTATTGTTCATCAAAGGCCATTAGTGATGCGTTATTTTCCTCCTTCTTTAAGTCAGGACATTCTCGTTGGAAGTGTCCAAATTTCCCACATAACCAGCATCCGGCTTGTGGGCCTGTCCATTTCTGATTGGATTCTATGTCTGGTCTGTTGGTTCTACCCCTCCCTCTGTTTCTGAATCCATCCATTTTCCTTGTCTTTCTGACCCGATGTTTAAGTTCATTTTGATTCATTGTTTTAACCTCCTGCTTTGCGATCCTTAACGGATAACAATTCCCTTCATAATTTGTCTTCCAACATAATGCATAATCTGATTCTTCCTGTGAGAATGGTTCTTTATTGTTTACAAAGAAATTTAAACGTTGACAAAGACAAGCCTCAAAGGCTCCACATTTGGGCCAAAATATGGCTGGAGGTTGTGAGGGTTGGCTTGGCCATTCAAAACAACAATATTGAATCATTCTCTTCTTATCTTTGTTCCTGGTACATTCTAAGTCCTCCCAAGTCCTTAATCTTATCCCCAGAGGACTTTCAGGAGGTATGGTAATTTCCTTATCTGGTATTTTTGTATTAAGTATTTTAGTCTGATCTTTAATCTTCTTACTACTCTTATTTCCCATTTCTAAAGTCAGACCTTTTTCTTTCACTCTTTCCTTTCGTTTCGTGTTTAGAACACGTCTCAGTCACTCACACTCAGGTCTAACACACACACTCACACTTTTAAGGCCAGTACCTTCCTCCTCCTGTTTTTCACACAGGAAGACAAGGTCCACCCAGGACTTTATCCCCACTCCTCCTGCCTCACACACAGGACAGTAAGGTCCAGTCCTTTACCAAGGTCAGGGAGCCTCTAACTCCTCACACCCTGTTTGCCAGATCAGGGAGCCTCTAACTCCTCACACCTGGACTACCAAAGTCAGGGAGCCTCTAACTCCTCACACTTTGGCTGTTTGCCAGATCAGGGAGCCTCTAACTCCTCACACCTGGACTACCAAAGTCAGGGAGCCTCTAACTCCTCACACTTTGGTTTCCTGACCATCAAGGTAATACTCACACTAACCTTCCAGTGCCTTTAATGTTTTTCTTACCTTGATCCGTGCACGGCGTTGCCTGGTCAAATTTATGCGTATCTAGCCGGATGCCTACCGTTCCAGATCTTTTCATTTCCAAGAGACACACACCCAAAGAATTTCCCCCTGATTCACAATGTCTGGTCTATTAAATTAGGTCCTGGGACATTTTGTCAGTTGAAGAACCAAACTGTCTCCTTTACTACCTGGCACTGTTGAAAGGTCAACAGGACGCATCTTCCCACAGTAGAATTAGGACCAGTGGTCACCTCAAGGACTGGATCCCGGATGAGCCCCCATCTGTAAGAAACGTGGTTTTCCTTAAGGGAAAAACCCCCTATGAGACCCAAAAATGGTCTCCTGTGGAAGACCCACGACAGAGACAAGTGTGAATCAATTTTAAAAGCTTTTATTTCGTACTTGCAAGGACGGGTGTCCTACCAGAAGGCAGACACACCCAAATGACATTGGTACAAATCTTTTATCCCCTAGCCCGACGCTTCATGCCCTCCCCTGTTTTCCCCATTGGTCAGGTACTTCCAGGGTTCACAGCCTATCAGATCCGCCTGTCCCTGTCACATGAAACTCCTCCCCTGTTTACATCTCCCACTCCTCAGTTTTAGGCTACCTTATACCCTTATTTATTATTTCCCATATATGGTATATTGCTCCCCTCCCCTCCTCATTAACTAAGCATAAAAACTCCCTTTACATCAAGCAAAGCAATGAAGGGCTAAAAACATCAGCTGAATTAGTCAAGTGTAAATCCCCTTTCTATTTTGAAGTGGAACTCGACCACAAACTGTCTGTTCTGGCTGCTTTGTTTGAACTTCAGACAGATGTCCTATTCTAAGAAAAAGCCCCTTTTTCTCTACTTATGTTAACTTCAGCCTCTATAGAATATCTATTACAAACAGTCTATCAATTTATTAACCACTTATTCTTAACAATAAAATCACATATTTTATTTATCCTTAGAATATTTCTGAAAAAGCAACATAATATATACACTTCTCACACTTGTGACCTGGGCCAAAATGTAATAGGGGAGACTGTGAGAGGGCCTGAATTACTTGTATAGATTTGAACTAACAAGCCACATTTTTTCTTACTGCAGTCATCTAGTAGTATTTCAGGAACGTTGACTGCTTGCAACAAAACTCTTGTTTTGGCTTGGATCCTTCTATTTACAGAAAGGCCTTTGATCCAATGGAAACTCCTGCTGGAGGAAGACTAGGGACGTGACTTTAATCAGTTTCCTCCTTCTCCAATCCCTCACGTTACCTCCCAGACTGCTGGTGGGGGTGGGGGTGTCCTTCTAGAACACGTGGGGATGCTGCAGCAGGAGAAGGGGGGACTGATGCAAACTGGAGACAGCATCTTGAGAGCAGAATCCCACTCTGCCATGATCTTAGGATCCAAGGCCATCTCTCTCTGGTTAATGTGGAAGCTGCGTTTCCTCTTAATTTCTATGTGCAGAACTACTGCAACATTTATTTGTTTCAGTCTAGGTTTAGATGTGGTGGAAAGAAAGCAAAACACAAGCATAGACTCTAGCGATGTAAACTGGTGTTCCCTTCAACAAAAGTTCATTCAACCAAAGATTTGGCTCTTTAGTTCCAATCAGTAGGAGAAATCCACTCCTTAGCCCTCCTGTCACCAACTCCTAACATACAGTTGCTCTATATATCCAGAGCTTCCTGCCTTTTTCCTCCCTTTCAGCCACCAATGGAGAACCTTTCTTCTCTATAGATTAGACTTCAGATTTGCCCCAGCCCTCCCTTTTCTTGAAGGACCCTAATTTCCTCAGTTCCCTCCTTCCTTTATAATTCATGCCTCTGTCTTCACCTAATCCTCTCACTGCTGTGTAAACACAGGGTTAGCTTCCATTTTGATAACTCTTAATGGTGTTAGTAGAAGATGATTAAACACATAAGTTGTGCAGTCTTTACAATTGACCATGGAGCAACAGGAAGAGGGTATTTCCCTATTTTCCTTACTACCACACTCTTCCAAGGTATAAACATGTTACATTCCAACAAAACAAAACAAAAATTTTTGTCTTAACCACACATTTAATAGATAAGTGCTTTTGTCTTCTGGCATTCCAGCAGCCAAATATATTCCATCTTTTTATAATGAAGTCCTGCAAGACAAGTAGACTTCAATCCCAGTCACCAACAGCTTAATCTCAACTGCTGGAACAGAAAATGAGAGACAGTCTCTCAGATAGCTGTAAAGACTACTCCAGGCTGGAAAGGTTATCCCCAACATCTTGAATTACATCTGCAGGAAGGGAATCGAAAGACCTGTTGCCCTCTCACAGCTGTTATGTGCTCATAGCAATTTGTCCTCTGCAGGAGAGCATATTCTCCCTATCTAGATATGCAGACGGACTTCGGAAAAGAATTGCCTGTTCTATATTGGAAGTATTATAACAGATTGGTGATTGGAAGGGATGCATTTTGGGAACAAATGGGCACAGACAGTTTCCTAAGCCCATGAGAGATAGAGCGTTTAAGAGCCTATGGTTTCTAGAGAATTTGACAGTGGACATAACAAGCTGCAGAGTCTAGAAACCTTATTCATGCTTACCAAGAAAGCTCAAAATTATCTAGCAGATTCTAAAATCACTAATCTTAAGGAATGGCCCTTGAAGCCCTTTGACTTTGGACACTCCTGTGAGTAACTAATAAGACTGCAACATTGTATATAGCATGTGAAGCAGCATGGGCCACGTAATGGCAGGTGTCCCCCTTCTGGAATAATGGAAGCGAATGAATATCATGGCTAAATAGCTTAGATTGTGTTAATTTTGTGAAGGCTACCCTGATGATGTGCAGAACCTGAACATCTATAGAAACATGTTAAACCTTAAAGTTAAACCTGAGGATCTTTCAGATTGTTGCATAGGCTCTTTGAGATGGTCTTGGGATTTCAGATAGAGGCTTTTAATATTATTGCCTCCATCCAGGAAAGGCCACCTATTAGTGAAAACAGATTTCCATATTTGGATATTCCCTGTTGAATCACAGAAGAATGAAGGAAGAGTCCTACATCCAGCCAATATGCACACTGAGAAATTGATAGTGTAGATTCCCTTTGAATATATGTATAGTCTAGCAGGTGATCAGAACTGAAAATATATAACTACTGCTTTATTTATTTATTTTTATTTTTTATTTATTTTTAAAACTTATATACCGCCCGACTAGCAATAGCTCTCTGGGCGGTGAACATAGATACAATAAAATACAATATAATACAAAACATCAGTCTAAAATCAAATTTCACAATCTAAAAACAGCAAAGGCTAAAATCAAATTACAAACATTACAATCATTAACAAAAAATTAAAATGCCTCGGAGTAGAGAAAGGTTTTAACCTGGCGCCGAAAGGATGATAGTGTCGGCGCCAGGCGAACCTCCTCGGGGAGACTATTCCATAGTTTGGGGGCCACCACTGAGAAGGCCCTTGATCTTGTCACTGCCCTCCGGGCCTCCCTATGAGTCGGGACCCGGAGGAGGGCCTTCGTAGCAGACCGTAGTGTATGAGCCGGTTCATAGCGGGAGAGGCGTTCCGACAGATATTGAGGTCCCGCGCCGTATAAGGCTTTATAGGTTAATACCAACACTTTGAATTTGGCCCGGAAGCGTATTGGAAGCCAGTGCAAGCAGGCCAAAACAGGTGTTATATGGTCAGACCGCTTCGTTCTTGTTAGCAGTCTGGCCGCCGCATTTTGCACTAGCACTACCAATCGAAGTTGGTAGAACGCATTCCGTGCCACAGAGGCTACATGAGCCTCAAGTGACAGGGAAGAGTCTAGAACGACTCCCAGACTATGAACCTGTTCCTTTAGGGGGAGTGTAACCCCATCCAGGACAGGATATGTATCCACCATCTGATTGGAAAAACCATCCACCAACAGCATCTCAGTCTTATCAGGATTGAGTCTCAGTTTGTTAGTTCTCATCCAGTCCATTGTCGCGTCCAGGCAACGGTTCAGCACATTGACCGCCTCACCTGAGGAAGATGAAAAGGAGAAGTAGAGCTGCGTGTCATCAGCGTACTGGTGACAACGCACTCCAAAACTCCTGATGACCGCACCCAACGGCTTCGTATAGATGTTAAAAAGCATGGGAGACAAAACCGAACCCTGCGGGACCCCACATTGGAGTACTCACGGTGTCGAGCAATGTTCCCCAAGCACTATCTTCTGGAGACGGCCTGCCAAGTAGGAGCACAACCACTGCCATGCAGTGCCTCCAACTCCCAACTCCGCAAGCCTCTCCAGAAGGATACCATGGTCGATGGTATCAAAACCCGCTGAGAGATCAAGGAGAATCAACAGAGTTACACTCCCTCTGTCACTCTCCCGACATAGATCATCAAACAGGGCGACCAAGGCCGTCTCAGTGCCGAAACCGGGCCTGAAACCCGATTGAAATTTATCTAGATAATCGGTTTCATCCAATAGCCCCTGGAGCTGGTCAGCAACCACTCGTTCCAAGATCTTGCCAAGATATGGAACATTTGCCACTGGTCTGTAGCTGCTGAAATCCTCTGGGTCCAGGGAAGGCTTTTTCAGGAGTGGTCTCACTGCTGCCTCCTTCAGACAGCCAGGGACCACTCCCTCTCGCAAGGAGGCATTTATGCTTTGAGAACAATTTTAGATCAGGACCTATGTTTTTAGCTGTTTAATTGTATTTTAATTGGACTTTTAATTAATTTTAATGGCATAAATCCATTACTTATAAGATGGTCTAAATGACTGCAGTTCTTTGACATTTTCATAATTTTAATATACAGTTATTTTTAGGGGGGGTATATACACACATGCACATACGGAGTATTTTTAACCAAGGACTCTAACATTATCGAATTTGCCATTTTTGGGCAAGGTCATTGAGCGAGTGGTGGCTAACCAGTTGTCAGCACACTTGGATGAAACGGATTATTTAGATCCATACCAATCGGGTTTCAGGACTGGACATGGTACTGAAACAGCCTTGGTCGCTCTGGTAGATGATATGAGGAGGGCATTAGACAGGGGAGAATTCACCTTTCTTGTCCTCCTGGATCTCTCAGCGGCTTTTGATACCGTCGACCACAGTATCCTGTTAGATCGCCTGGAGGGATTGGGAATAGGAGGCACTGTTTTACAGTGGTTCCGTTCCTTTCTCTCCGACAGGCATCAACAGGTAGCATTGGGAGATGAGGTTTCAGACCCTTGGCCCCTCACTTGTGGAGTGCCACAGGGTTCTATCCTCTCTCCCATGCTATTTAACATCTATGTAAAACTGCTGGGAGCTATCATCAGGAGTTTTGGGCTGCGGTGTCACCAATATGCTGATGACACGCAGCTCTATCTCTCCTTTAAATCTTCACCGGAGTTGGCTGCAGAGACCTTGTCCAAGTGCCTGGAATCCGTGAGTGGGTGGATGGGAAGAAACAGGCTGAAGCTCAATCCTGATAAGACTGAGGTGCTACTTGTGGGTGACAGGGGAAAGTTGGGTGTTGCTGACCTGAATCTTAATGGGGTAAGATTACCCCTGAGGGATCAGGTCCGCAGCCTCAGGGTTGTTCTTGATTCCAAGCTGTCCATGGAGGCTCAGATTTTGGCAGTGAGCCGGGCAGCTTGGTATCAACTACACCTCATACGGAGGTTGCAACCCTACCTCCCTATTCATCAGCTCCCACTGGTGGTACATGCCCTGGTCACCTCTCGATTAGACTACTGCAATGCGCTCTACGTGGGGTTACCCTTGAAAACGGTCCGGAAACTACAACTGGTGCAGAATGCGGCGGCACGCCTGCTTACAAACAGCCGCCGCCGTGATCACATCACGCCGGTGTTAATTCATCTACATTGGCTTCCAGTTGTTTTCTGGGCCCAATTCAAGGTGTTGGTCTTAACCTTTAAATCCCTATACGGTCTTGGCCCAGTTTACCTGAAGGAGCACCTCCAGTACCACCAACTAAGCCGCCCAACCAGATCAGCCACACAGGGCCTTCTATCCGTCCCACCAACGAAAACAGCTAGGTTGGTGGGGACTCGAGAGAGGGCATTCTCAGTGGCGGCCCCCACTCTCTGGAACTCCCTCCCGTTTGATCTTCGCCATGCCCCTTCCCTAGATACATTTCACCGAGCCTTGAAAACATGGCTCTTTGGACAGGCCTTTGGGATCCCCGGGGTGGGCTAATTTCTTTATATTGTTTTAAAACTGTCTATTGATGGCCCTAAACTGTTCTGTACTGCTGCTTTTAAAATGATTATTGTTGACTGCACTGTATTTTATTATGTATTTATATTGTATTTGAACTTTAATGTTGTACGTCGCCTAGAGTGGTTTCGGCCAGATAGGCGACACAAAAATTAAATTTATTATTATTATTATTATTATTATTACTATTAATTCATCTCTGCATATAAGGAAAAGCTAGCTTTACCCTAGTTTCTGGAAACAATAGCCTTGTTCAGACAATCATTAAACATGTTTGGAGGATACACATGTATTAGGTTGTCTGCACACAATTCCTATGTACATACAAAGTGTATATACATAGACTTGTCCCTTTCTACACTTACATAGGGTCTGAACAGACAGTCTAGTGAATGCCCTTGGTTCAGGGTTGTGGTCTGACACTCAACTCGTTAGTGAGATTCTACAAATTTGTTTCACATGACACAAGCAGCCTTGCTACTGTGACTTTTTCTTGCTATGAATATCCCTTAGCATGAAGGGATGTAGCATCCTTCTGCAATGCATTTTCATGTTCACCTCTATCAAAAAGAGGTGTATCATTGTGAGAGGTTCCCCAGAGAAGTCCCAAAGGAACAGGAACTCCTTATTCCATAAGAATGCCTGTTGCTCTGTCATGGAACATCTATGTGTAACTTCACTCATCTTTTGTGATATCATGGAATGTTCATGAACATTCTAACATCTGAGGGGGAAAGAATTACTGAATCATGGTAACCACTCTGAAGAAAATGGAAGATAAATTTAGCTTGTCAAAAACCTCTCTATGACAGGGTATGATGTAAGCTACAAAAAGGAAGTGGGCTGAACACCTGAGGCCAAAGGAAGCAAGAGAAAAAAAGAGGCGAAATCTCACACAAACCATATGCACAGAAAAAAATTGAGAAGTAAAGAGAGGTGGACTTCTCATACTGATTCAGAGTAGCCAATCAAATTGTTGGCTGCAGTCCTCTCATGTTACTAAGGTAGTTCATATTAAAAGATTGTGTGCTAAAATAACCCAAATTTAATAAAGGTAAAGGTAAAGGTGTCCCTGCACTTGTAGTGCAAGTCGTTTCCGGCTCTTAGGGAGATGTCTTGCAACGTTTACTAGGCAGACCATATATATGGGGTGGGATTGCCGGTTCCGTCCCCAGCCTTTCTTTACCCCCCAGCATATGCCAGGTACTCATTTTACCAACTACGGATGGATGGAAGGCTGAGTGGACCTCGACCCCTTTTATCGGAGATTCGACTTCCTCCTTTCATTGGAATTGAACTCCGGCTGTGACCAGAGCTTCGGCTGCGTTACGGCCGCTTACCACTCTGCGCCACGGAGGATCTCCAAATTTAATATGCACACACATATCACATGCTCACACGTTGCTTTTTTCTTTTGCTTCTGGTAGTGAATGGGAGGCACAATGAACAACTCTGTGTGTGTGAGAGAGGGTTCATCAGCCATTGCCCACATGCTTTCAAATCTTATTTTGCATTTTAAGGGCTAGACATTTGCTTTGCTTTGCTTTGCTTTGCTGTATCAATGAATGCTAAAATTCTTAAGACACCAAGACTCCATTCCTATACCCACTTACCTGAGAGTAAACTCCATTGCACCCATGGTACTTGCTTCTGAATAGGCATGTATAGGATTGTGCTGTGAACGTTTTTGCAGTTACACATGACCGAGAGTATAAAACATCACATCTTATAATAGGGAAAGGAAAGGAAAAGATGGCTTAGTAAGTTACGTGCTAATTGTCTCTCCTAGGCTTAACTCTGGATCAGATGGCAATTCAGTTGTTTTCAGCACAGCTTCTTGCATTGCTCAACACAGACGCAGAAAATGGAGTGCTCATTTGCTGACTAGAAAATCACAGTTGAGGTCGATTGATGAAGCAGTGCAAGGAAGCCTGTTCTGTCCCCAGCTTCTGGGGAAACAATACCATTCCTCACCCTTCACTAGTTATGTATTCAAATGCTGCATATTTTAAAAAATCTAGTTAAGCTGTAGCACGGCTTACTTACAATTTCTCAGGAAGATGTCAGATTATTTTTAAATTTGGTAGCTCATGAAGCAGCCAAGATTTTTGTTACTGTTATTTTAATGACTAACGTGGAATAAATATTGAGGAAATCCAAGCTGTACCTAAAACATTCGTGAAGTGAGTATCCCATTGTTCTGTGCAAAACCTTAGAAGTCAGTGAATTAATCAATGGAACAACAACAAAACAAAACAAAACCCAAAGCGCAAAAGGTACAGTAGCTACTTTCTTGAAATCCAATCTTTTTCATTCCTGCCATTTGTCTGAATTCTTCCTCCGGGCAAGCTGGACAGCTGCACTAGTGAGTTTTTTAGTCATGGGTTGTAAGCCCCACCTGGCTAGATTTGTTTAGCAGACAGCTGGCAGAATGAAATAAAAAAAAAGGGAGGGAGAAGAGGGATGCACAAACTGCTTCCCAAACAAAAAGAGAATATTTTAACATGCTTTTCTGCCATTGCTGTTTATTAGATATAGACGTGCATATGGCAGGAATTTTTCCTTCTTCATCCTCATTTATACCTTTATGGTACATCCCCAAACCTTTCAAATTGAGACTGCAAAATGGAGGGTGCTTGAGTTGCCCACCTTGCAGAATCCTGAATATTAACAAGGAAACCGTCTCCCCTTTCCGCTTTTGTTGAATTTGCAGTAACATTCCTGATTTACAGGTTTGCAGACACAACACACACACACAAACTAAAAGCCACATTAGTTTTAAATTAACTTGGATTATGTTTCATTATTACTCTGAGTATTATTATGGCTTTTTAATTTTTAAAACGCTTCAACTGGAATGTTTTTTCCAGCTTAAAGATAAGGAGGAAACAAAAAATTGTGGGAATGGCATCCGTTCTGCATCTGTTTCTCTCACAAACCTATCAAATATCTACTTTTTGGCATTACTGCTGGCTCCAACAGGGGGATGACATAAACCAGCTTTGTGGTTACATGTTTCACTTTTAATCTCGCAAAAATGAAAATCAGCGCTGAAATGTCCCTTTAAATACGGCTCTGTGAGACTCCCCACCCCCGCCAACAAAACTGTCGAAAAGGGCGTTAACTTTGTTCAACTTAATATACAGCATATGTGGAAAGTTGATTTTCAAGTCACTCAGTAGTATGATCTAAGCTGAAACGATCTGATTTTAAAAAAATGTATTCTAGCAATTTTGGATGAAAAGATAATCACTCAGAAACATACAGCAGTGAAACAAATTACAGCACAGGAATCAGCAGCCTAACATACCAGTCCACGATATTTCTTGCACAATGGTGTTGGTTTGCCTAGACACAATTCTTAGAGGAATATTACAAATCATGTAATATTTGCTTCTCTAGGTGTCATGCAGTGATTCAACTACTTCATTATATGGATGAACATGGTAGACATTGTTTAGAGGATTAGAAAAGAATACACTTTGGCCACTGTCCAGCTGGAGGAACTCTATGAAAGCAAAGACCAAAGCTGTGATCCAGTTAACCCCTTAAATTCCAAAATCTGACTACGAAGGGGAAGGACAGCATGTTCGGTTTATTTATTTATTTAACATACTTGTATGGCACTTATTTAGAGCAAAGACCGCCCAAGGCAGCTTCTGAAAGCGTAGCAGAATAATTTAGCTTCATATACATGGCAGGAACATTATGCTTCCAAAAGTTTTACAGTATAGTCCACTTGCAATGTTTCCAGGTCTGCTGTTCCCCCAAATGATTATCCATGTGGGGGAAAAGAACAAAAGATACAAATGGGTCTGATTCAGATGCTTCTGGGCATTACAGACCAAATGTGAAGGTGTCAACTGCACCGTACCCCAAACCAAGTGCCCAAATGGAGGTCACTTCCAGACAGTTGTTATTTTTGGGTGGGATTCAGTCACATACCAGCAAATCCAGATTGTGCAATTATAGTTGATTGGGAGGTCTTGTGCAACAAACTAGCTTCTTCAAAAGACTGGACTTTTTACAGTAAGGAAGCAAAACATACATCAAAATTTGGGGGTCCAAATTTAATTGGAGCAGCAGCACTGGGGAAGGCACGTTACTCCTTTTGCTTCCCCACAGTCTCTCTCATCTAACCACCTGGCCCAAGTCTGTATTAGCCCTGCAAAAGAAAACATCACATATTAATTAGCATGATTTGGAAGAGAATTCAGTTTATGTCCTTAAGAAATGCATGAATGGTTGGTGCCGAGGGGGGAACTCCACACTAGTCTGAAATGAAACTCCTATTCTTGGTGGAAACATCACAGCTATTAAATAGCAAGCATGGAAATAAATCTAAGCCATTATATAACACTTCCCTTCCCAGGGCAGGATCTTCTCCACCACCCACATACACGTTCATTTGGCTTCCTTCCACCCATTCCCATACATCTCCACAGAGCATAGACTTTGTGGAGCCATGCGCGATACATGCATTTTAAGAGTCCAAACTAACCCCAAAACATTGGTATCCGTATCAAATGCTTCAAAGAGAAGGAGGGTCTCAGCTTGAGGAAACTCAACGCCTTCTCCTGGGATGCTCTCGACAGAGAGCAAAGAGATACATTTTATTTTATCAGGGGGTTGTGTGCTTCACCATCAAACTGGGTCGTCACCATCAAAAAGCGTGCAGGGATGAGGGCGGCAGGGGTCACTTTAGGTTTCTGACTGACCTAGGCAATTAGACCCTTGCTAATGTAACAGTTTCTCTGTAGTTCGCTACAGACAATTACATATATTTAGTCAGATAGGAGCCATGTATCTTCCAAGATTTTACCGTGACTCATTAGCATTGCAAAGCTTTGTAATCCTCCCTTCCCCCTGCCCACACACAAACCTTGCTCCAGGTTCTCCTTCAACTCCCTCTGTCTCTCCTAACCCTCCCAACACCATTGCACATTTACACACACTGATGAGAGAGAGAGAGAGAGGCAAGACTAATTTGATATTTCTCAATTCTTTGGCAAACATTTTGTTAAGAGTCCACCAGTGTCTGCTCTCAATGAACCTCCAACCTCTGCCAACTTCTTTACTAAGGGAAATTGATTCTTGTTTACTCCTTTTCAGAAAAGGAGAAATCATGATGAATTTTAATAGGCTAACCCCCCACTGTTCAAAATCTTCCTCCTTTAGCTGCACGAGCTTCGAAATACGTAAATCAGAAATAAGCCTGGATTTTAAAAAAGAGAGGGGGATGGAAAGGGGGAGGAAGGGCAATGAAATTTTTTATGAATCTAAAGCTCATCCAGAAATTTGGCTGTACACAGCCATCTTCTTTATTTCTTTGTGCTCGTCACCCCAAAGAGCACTGCAACATTTTGTTACTGTGTTAGAAAAGGTCATAACTATACATTCGCTTTCAGAGGGTGCTTTTTTTTTTTTAGGAGTGCTAATGGGGAACAGCTGCAGCACTGGGGGACTGGAGAAGACCTGCCCTGGGAGTGAGTACCTGAGCATCTGGGTGCTTGCTGCTCGCTCCTTTGGGTTGCTGTCTCTTGAGACAGCTGAAGTCCCTGGTAAGTGCTGCAAGGACCGGGACCCCTGCCTGACCCTGATTCCAGAGAGAGGCTGCAGTTGATCTTGCAGCCTCTTGCATCAGCTCCTGGCTGGGTCAGGAGGCATAAAAGCCTGGCTGCCCTTTGGTGGAGGGGTCTGCCACTGGCAGGGTCACCACCAAAGGGACAACAGCAAAGGGTTGTCCCCTCAGGGGGTCTGAGGGCAATGGCACCTCCCCCTTCTATTACATATATATATTAACCAATGTAGAGGAGATTGGTAGTGGGGAGGGCGTATGGCGTATGTGTAATTCCTGCACAGCCTGTGCAGTGAATTTTGAATGATAGGAGAAAGTCGCCACATGCCTTCAGAGTGAGAGTCTGCAACTGGCAGAAGGCTGGCCCTCCCTGGGTGTGAGCTGGGGGGAGTAGAGGTGCCCTATGTGACTGTTCCCAATTCTCTCAGAGGCCTACTGAAATAACTGGTTCAGATAGGTTTTGTTGGTGAGCTCCTGCTGGGTCCATATCAGGAGTTTAGGAGGAGTCTTAGTAAGGAGGAACATGGGTGATGCCACTCCAGTTTCAGTGATCATGGGTAGAGGGAGGTATAGCCATGGGGAGGTGGTTAACTACCATGGAAGATGAGGACAAGGCTATCTACAGCTTGTTCTTCGCCCCCACTCCTCATGGACAGGTTCCTCATTGCTCATCTGCTGTGCCCACTGGCCTTTGTGTATTGTTTAGTATCAGATCAGTACACAATAAGACCACTCTCATCCATGATTTGATCGTGGATGGTGCCGATTTGGTGTGCATTACCGAGACCTGGGTGGGTGAGCTGGGAGGAGTTGATCTGACCCAGCTTTGTCCACCTGGATACTTGGTGTAACACCAGCACAGGCTGCAGGGATGGAGGGAGGCGTTGCTGTGATCTACAGAACTTCCATCTCTGTCACCAGGAAGCTGACTGTGAGGGCCTGCACCTGGTGTTGGGCCAAGGAGACAGGAAACTAGGGTTGCTGCTGGTGAACTGTCCACCCTGCTGCCCAGCAGCTTCTCTGACCAAGCTGGTAGAAGCCATCTCAGCTGTGGTATTGGAGGATCCGAGAACAATAGTCTGGGGTGATTTCAGTGTCCATGCTGAGGCTGCCTCAAGTGTTCCAGCTCAGGACTTCATGACCTCCATAACAACCATGGGGCTGTCTCAAGTTGTCACCAGCATGACGCATAGGGCAGAGCACACCCTCAACTTGGCTTTTGCTCCAGATGGAGGAAGGGATGGTCTGGAGATAGGGGGTGGTGGATGTCACCCCATTGTCATGGTCAGACCACTTCTTGGTGAAGTTTAGAATTATGGCTCCAATCCTCCCCTGCAGTAGTGGCAGACAGATTAAGATGGTTTGCCCCCAGACACTAATGGAATCAACAGGGTTCCTGAATGCTCTGGGGGAGTTTCCAGTAGATAGAGCAGGTGACTCTGTTGATGCCCTTGTCATGCTGTAGAACAGTGAGGCTCTTCAGGCTCTTGACATGGTTGCCCTTGATCACCCTCTCCGGCATTGTGGAGTCTGGTTTGCATCTTGGTACACCAGTGAGCTATGGGCAGTGAAACAGAGTAGATGGCAGCTAGAGCACAAGTGGCAAAAGACATGCTGTGAGGCTGACTGGGCACGAGGAAAACATCAGTACTTACTTTGCGGCGATGAGGGTGGTGAAGAAGGCTCACTTCTCTGCTACCATCACATCCTCAAGTAGCCATCCAGTGGAGCTTTTCTGTATTGTCAGGTGTCTGTTGACATCAACTCCAGGAAACTGAGTTTTAGATCCTTTGGAGGCCCACAGTGAATTGTTTGCAAGGCACTTT
The DNA here is from genome assembly GCF_030035675.1 of Rhineura floridana. NCBI lineage: Eukaryota > Metazoa > Chordata > Lepidosauria > Squamata > Rhineuridae > Rhineura > Rhineura floridana. The sequence goes on along the minus strand of NC_084481.1, from coordinate 65,317,758 downwards.
GAGGGTAAAGTTGCTTGCCTCCTTGGCAATCTTGATGCCCCATCCACATCTACTGTAGTCCCCAGTGAGGTGTCCAGTGCAACATCTGCTGCAACGTCTTGGGAACTGTTTCAGTTTATGTGGCCTGATGATGCGGACAAGGTACTTACAACGATGCGGCCAGCAATGTGTCTTCTCAACTCTTGCCCTTCTTGGCTTATTAAATCTTGCCGAGGGAGGTTGGCCGAGTGGATTCAAAGTGTGGTCAATGCACTGTTGCGTGAGGGAGTGGTTCCAGCTGCATTGAAAGAGGCAGTGATCCGACCACTCCTGAAAAAGCCCACCCTGGACCCATTGGTTTGTGACAACTACTGACCAGTTGCAAACACCCCCTTTTTAGGGAAGGTGATTGAGAGGGTTGTGGCACAGCAATTGCAAGTACTCTTGGATGAAGCAGATTATCTTGACCCATCCCAGTCTATGTTCAGGCCTGGTTGTGGGACTGAATCAGCCTTGGTCACTCTGATTGATGATCTTTATTAGGAGAAGGACAGGGGGAGTACAACTCCGTTATTCTTACTTGATCTTTCTCTGGCTTTTGATACAATTGACCATGGTATCCATCTGGGCCGACTTGTTGAGATGGGTATTGGAGGCACTGTTTTACAGTGGTTCTGATCATATCTCCAGGGTCGTTTTCAGAGAATAGCAGCATTATTGTCTTTCAGCCCCCAGGCAGTTGTGCTATGGGGTACCGTAGGGTACCATCTTGTCCCCCATGCTGTTTAACATCTGTATGCTGACAATACCCAGATCTATTTCTCTGTAAAACATCTGAATTGGGAGAGGCTGTGCAAGCCCCGGACTGGTGCCTAGACTAGGTGGTGGACTGGATGAGGGCCAATAAACAGAGTCTGAATCCTAGCAAGACGGAGATGCTGCGGGTTGGTGATTCCTGAGTTCGGATGTCAGTTGCCTGCTTTGGATGGGGTTGTACTCCCTCTGAAAGAGCAAGTCCGTAGTTTAGGGGTGCTCCTGGATCCATCTTTGCCACTAGAGGCCCAGGCTTGGAGTGCCTTTTACCAGCTACAGTTGGTAAGACAGTTGCAGCCTTTTCTGGACTAGGATAGCTTGACCACTTTTGTCCATGCACTGGTAACCTCCAGGCTAGAATACTGTAATGCACTTTATGTGGAGCTACCCTTAAGGCTGGTAGCAGCTGCTGCAAAACGCAGCAGTGAGACTGCTCACTGGAGCAGGGTATCACCAACATGTCACCCCGCTTCTGAAAGAATTGCACTGTCTGCCTATTAGCTACCAGACTAAATTCAAGGTTCTAGTTTTGGTGTACAAAGCCCTATACAGCTTGGGACCAGGATACCTGAAAGACTGTCTTACCCCTTATATACGCAGTCGATCACTGCGTTCTGCAGGTGAGGGCCTCCTGCAGATACCATCTTATCAGGAGGTCCATTCTGCACAACATAGAAAACGGACCTTAAGTGTAGTGGTACCTACCCTTTGGAATTCTCTCCTCTTAAATATTCAACAGGAGCCATCTCTGTTATCTTTTCGGTGCCTACTAAAGACCTTTTGCTCTACTAAAGACCTTCCTCTTTCAACAAGCCTTTTAAGTAGAGACCTTATCCCAGTCTATGTTTGTGTTGGAATTGTTTTTTAATATATTTTAAACCTTTTTTTAAAAAAATATGTTTTTAAAGCTTTTAAAAATGTTTTAAAGATGTTTTAATATATTTGGAAGTCTGTTTTTATGATTTTAAAATATTTTTGGTGCTTTTGTTTGCCACCCTGGGCTCCTACTGGGAGGAAGGGCAGGAATTAAATCTAATAAATAAATAAATAAATGACTACCAAAAAGCACTGGAAGTGTTTTATCTCCGTGTTGAAAAGCGGCATACTTTCATTTCAATATTATTACAGATATACTTTGTGGATAATTTTTTAAAAACCTCAATAAAGAAAAAGAGGGATGGCTTATGTAAATATGCCCAGAAATTATGACTGCTGTAGTGTACTCAGCTACAGAGAAACATAGAAATATTTATTCTGCACACTGTGCATTCTGTGGTGGTGAACTAAGCTGATCCACTCCTTCTTTCTGTTGCACTGTTGTGTCCTACTTACTTAGCAGGACTCTCCTATGACAGCATTTGGCCCAACAATGGGATAAGAGATCTATAGCTCAGTGGCAGGGCATGTTTGTTTTTTTTGTAAGCTGCCTTGAGGGCCTTATGGCCATAAGGTGGGGTATAAATAAACTACAACAACAACAACAACAACAATATAATGCAAAAGATCCCTAGCTCAATCCCCAGCATCTCCAGGTTAGGTCTGAGAAAGACTTCTTCCAGAAACTATAGAGAGCTGCTACCAGTCAGTGGTATACAATACTGAGCAAGGAATGGTCAGATGTGGCATAAGGCAGGTTCCTGTGTTCCTAGGATGATATCAGAGCACTTTTCACATGTTCACTCGGGGGCAATGAATGGACTTAGGGAGGGAGAGGGCAGAGTATACTTCATTTGTGGCTGAACCACTAGGAAGAACAAGACATACAGGACTGCCAACAGTCTATGATTATTCCTTCCCTCTCTGTCATAATGTATACTGCATTAGAAGACATGCTGTGATGACACTTAGCCTTATTTGGGCATTATTGCTGGAAGTGGTGTAGGGAGAAGCACTGCCCCTGGTGTCCCCATGTGCAAAGCTTCCACCACCCCCAATCTTCCCACACTGAGTAGGAAAGTCTGAAGGGGGTTCTTTGGTTCCTTTTGGGTGGACATTATTAGGATTCTCCATGTGAACCCTGTTGGTCTGGAGAATCCTAAGTGTGTTTCACCCAAATGTGCTTAGAAGCCCCCTCAGACCTTTCTGTTCAGTGTGGAGTGGGTGGGGCCACTGCATGCAGTAACGTTGGGGTCAGGGCTGGCACACAAGCCCCCCGCTTGTATTAGGAGTTCCATCTTCTGGCTTGATGCCTGAACGGGGCTATTCTGCTGTAGAGACTCTCTGTTCTCACGCCTGTCAATGACATGACCCAGGAAACTGCACTTTCGGAAACAACATGAGAACCAAAACACAGACATACTTCAAAATTCACACTTATCCAAATTTTGAGATGCAGTTCTCCAACCAACCAATGTTTAGAACAATGCATACATTATGGGAAAATGTGGATAAAAATCACTATATTTGTGAAAATAGCATACATACTAAGATGGCGGCTTAAGAGGACGTTGTAGCTGGAGCTCCGTAAGCCGAGCCTTTAAACATCTTTTTATACCTGCTACAACAATTATTTCACCATCCATTTTATTGCATTTCATTGCACTATTATTCTACCACCTCTGTAAATTGTGGACGGAGAGCGTTGTGTGGGTGTCCAACGGCTTGGCGGAGGAGAGTGACCCGCTTCGGCGACGGTGAGAGCGTCGCGGGAGGTGGCCGGACTGGGAGGCGGTGAGCGGCGGTGAGAGCGCCGCAGGAGCCGACCCTGTCCGGCAGTGGGAGGCTGGCCCGGCAGCGACGAGGAAACAGCAAGGTAGCGTGAAGATCTGCCGAGGAGGAGTGGCTTGATAGCGGCGCGGAAGTCGCGGAGGTGTGACAGCGTTGGGCCTGGGAGGCCGGGGAGAGCTTTGCTGTGCCGGGGAGTGGCAGTGAGAGCGCTGCAGGAGCCGGCGGACAGCGACGGTGCACCAGGGAGGCGGCGGTGAGAGCGCCGCAGATGCCAGCGGACGGCAACGGTGCGCCGGGGCGCAACGGTGAGAGCGCTGCAGGAGCCGACGAACGACAACGGTGGTGGTAGCAAGAGCAATCCCCGCGGAAGAACACGGCCGTGACGGTACTGGATAACTGCTGAGGTGCCATTGTTACCTTACAGTTGTTGCTGCTGTGAGCCGTATCACCTCCGGGGGTCTTCTCTGCGGCCTGTTTTTCATCATTATTGCCGCCCCCCTGCTGTCTGTATGTTGGTAGGGGATTAATTTTAATGTTGGTTGTGTGCTGTGCTTTGTATGTGTGAATTAATATGGTATGAATGTTGTGTAATTGATTATTTTGTGGTATGAATGAGTTGAATGATTTATGCATATGCAGTCTCATGATTAGGACTGACTGGACCTGATTTACCCCTCTCTTAATATCTTTTATAACATCTTTGACCTTATCTCTGGGCTTGTTGATTGGCAGAGGAGATAGGGGCATGTGTAAATCAGGGAGGGAAGAGGAGGGAAGGGCTGGGGGCCAAAGTATAATAAGATTGGGCGGCAAGCACTGGAAGGGTGCTGGGGGCAGACCATGTCAACGGAGAGGAACAAGGGATAGATACATAATATCCATCCCTTGTTCCAGGTCTGTCCAGAACCAGAAGGAAGCTGGGGGACGCAGGATTCCTACTGACCTTCGACTGCTGATGTGTAATGCCAGGTCTGTAGTACAAAAGGCATCTACCATCCATGATCTGATCCTGGATGAATGTGCAGACCTGGGATGTATTACGGAGACCTGGTTGGATGAAGCCTCAGCTCCTATTCTTGAGGCTATGTGCCCACCAGGTTTCCGTTACGCACAGCAGCCGAGGGTCGGAAGGCAGGGAGGGGGAGTGGCAGTTATTTACCGAGAGTCGTTGCTCTTTGCCAGACCTCCCCTTCGTGGGACTAGCTTTGTTGATTGTATGTACTGGAAGTTGGGCTCGAAGGGCAGTTTAGGGATCCTGCTCGTGTACCGCCCGCCCCGCTGCACGGCAGACTCCCCGGCTGAGGTGCTTGAGGTGATCTCAGACGTGCGAATGTTGTCTCCGGAGCTGTTAGTTCTGGGTGATTTTAACATACACGCTGAGACCACTCTCACCAGAGCTCCTCGGGATTTCCTGGAAACCATGGCTTCCTGGGAACTGCGCCTTAGTAATACTGAGCCCACCCATGTAGCCGGTCATACTCTTGACCTTGTATTTGTCCCAGGGGGGGAGGGTAGTGTGCTGAAGTTAGGGGCCAATTCTTTTACCCCTGTGTCATGGTCAGACCACTATCTGGTAAAGATGGATCTCTCGATGCCGCACACCCTCCGCAGGGGTAAAGATCCTATTAGAATGGTCCACCCCAGGCACCTGATGGATCCAGATGGTTTCCTGACAGCGCTTGGGGAATTAGAACCTTCCGAAGGTCGCCCGGTCGATGCCCTGGTGACGGAGTGCAACGAGAGGATCGCCGGGGCGTTAGACCGAGTGGCTCCGAAACGTCCTCTCCCCCTAAACAGAACTCAAGTAGCACCATGGTACACACCACGGTTGTGTACTTTGAGACAGGAGGTGAGACGACTAGAGCGCCGGTGGTGGAAGTCTCACTCCGAAGATGCTCGGACACAGGTTAGAGCAGCAATAGCTTCCTACCAAATGGTGGTAAGGGCGACAAAGAGGGAATTCTTTGCTGCCTCTATTGCATCAGCAGAGTGCTGTCCCAGGAGGTTGTTCCAAGTGGTCCGAAGCCTGGTCGGTCCAGCTGCTCAGGAACCCTTGGAACAGTCTAAGGTCTCCTGTGACAAACTGGCAAAGCACTTTGCTGATAAAATCAAGCACCTGAGGAGCTCGATTCCGTGCGCCGTGGATACAGTGAGTGAGCTAGAGGTGACCAGTTGCAAACCGGTCAAATGGGATCGATTTCGGCCTCTTCCTTCTGAGGATGTGGACAAGGTGCTCTCATCTGTAAGGCCTACCACTTGTCTAAATGACCCTTGCCCATCGTGGCTCCTTATGAGCTGCAAAGAGAGATTGGGTGAGGGGATCAAGGCAATGGTTAATGCATCCCTGCAAGGGGGTGTTATGCCACTAGCCCTCAAGGAGGCTATTATTAAACCCATCTTAAAGAAGTCCTCCTTGGATCCCCAGATCCTAAACAACTTCCGCCCAATTTCGAACTTACCATTCTTGGGCAAGGTCATTGAGAGAGTGGTGGCAAATCAGTTGCAGACACACTTGGATGAAACGGATTATTTAGATCCATACCAGTCGGGTTTCAGGACTGGACACGGAACTGAAACAGCCTTGGTCGCTCTGGTCGATGATATGAGGAGGGCAATGGATAGGGGAGAACTCACCTTCCTTGTCCTCCTGGATCTCTCAGCGGCTTTTGATACTGTAGACCACGGTATCCTTCTAGATCGCCTGGAGAGTTTGGGATTGGGAGGCACAGTTCTACGGTGGTTCCACTCCTTTCTCTCCAATAGGCGCCAACAGGTAGCATTGGGTGATGAGGTTTCAGACCCTTGGCCTCTCAATTGTGGTGTGCCACAGGGCTCTATCCTCTCTCCCATGCTATTTAACATCTATGTAAAGCTGCTGGGAGAGATCATCAGGAGATTTGGGCTGCAGTGTCACCAATATGCGGATGACACTCAGCTCTATCTCTCATTCAAGTCTTCACCAGAGAGGGCTGTGGAGACCATGTCCAAGTGCCTGGAATCCGTGAGTGGATGGATGGGCAGGAACAGATTGAAGTTGAACCCTGATAAGACCGAGGTACTACTTGTGGGAGACAAGGGAGGGTTAGGAGATGTTGACCTGGCGTTTGATGGGGTGAGGTTGCCCCTACAGGACCAGGTCCGCAGCCTCGGGGTTGTTCTTGATTCCAAGCTGTCCATGGAGGCTCAAATTTCGGCTGTGAGCCAGGCAGCTTGGTATCAATTACACCTCATACGTAGGCTGCAACCCTACCTCCTTGTTCAACAGCTTCCACTCGTGGTGCATGCCCTGGTCACCTCTCGTCTAGACTACTATAATGCGCTCTACGTGGGGTTACCCTTGAAAACGACCCGGAAATTACAACTTGTACAGAATGCAGCGGCGCTCTTACTTACCAACAGCCGCCGCCGGGACCACACTACGCCAGTATTATTTGATCTACACTGGCTACCGGTTGTTTTCCGGGCCCGATTCAAGGTGTTGGTTTTAACCTTTAAAATCCTGTACGGTTTTGGTCCAGCTTACCTGAAAGAGCGCCTCCACTGCCACCAACTGTGCCGCCCAACTAGATCAGCCACACAAGGCCTTCTCTCAATCCCGCCAACCAAAATAGTTAGGTTGGTGGGTACTAGGGAGAGAGCCTTTTCTGTGGTGGCCCGCACTCTCTGGAACTCCCTCCCATGTGATCTTCGACATGCCCCTTCCCTAGAGGTATTCCGCAAGGCCCTGAAGACGTGGCTATTCCAACAGGCCTTTGAGGTCCTTGGGAGGGGTAAATCTCCTTGATCTTGTCATCTATCGTATGCTGTTAATATAATTGTTTTTATATGTATTGATTACTGTCCAGTATTTTATTTACTGTTATTAATATGACTGCATTGTTATTGTTGTATTTTATCTCATTTTAATGTACGTCGCCTAGAGTGGCCATTTGCCAGATAGGCGACAAACAAATTAAATATTATTATTATTATTATTATTATTATTATTATTATTATTATTATTATTATTATTATTATTATTATTTTAGGAGAAATTGCTTGCAAAAATGTGTGCATAGGCAAAACTGCAGACAGAAAATGTGTTTATTAGAAGAAATTCATGATAAAATGCTGAAGACATTTTAAGGGGGGGGGAACTCTCAAATTGCTGCTGAAACCTGGGAACTGAATTTAAGATTGGAAAAATGAGAAACTGAGAAAACTGAAATTGATAAGCCCTTCCATCCCTACCTCCAACAGAGAATGGCTACTGGCCTAAGAGGGAACAGCGACTACTACTTCCCAGTATCTGCTACTAACTGAGGTTGTGCCTAATAGAAGGGTTGGCTCTATTCTAGACATAACCAGGAAAAGGTAAGAAAGGAAAATGGAGTAGCAGCAGTTCTGTGCCTTCACATTTTTTTCGGATGATAGGAAGCTGCCTTCTATCAAGTCAAGCGATTGTGTATTTTACTGTGTACAGTGACAAGCAGCAGCTGTCCAGGGTTCCAAACAGGAGTCCTCCCCAGCCCTTCACAGAGATGTCAGCGACTAAACCTGGGACCTTTGTATCCAAAACATGTGATCTACCTCCCTCTGCCCTGCCACTTGCTACCTAAATCCATTGGAGAATACATGCCTCATGAGTCTTCTCCTTGAAATAAGCTGTATGTCCACTGTGGCAAAAGTCATCTAATGGCACTTTGTCAGTATTTAGGCTTCAGGCAATTGGTTGGGTTCTTTAGGGATTCCCACTGACACTGGACCTGTGCAGATACATTTTGTTGAGTTCTGTAAATATAAAACACAGATTGTTGTCAGGATTTCTGCTTTTCCAAGACTGGGGAGAGGGAACTAGATTTTGTTTTATAGGGTTTTTTTGAAGAAACGTTTCCATAACTTATTTGGTGGCCTGTTTCAGTTGAAAAATACCAAGACACTTGGTTGATAGCATTGAGCTGAATAGAGACAAGCAACCTGGCTTCTACAAGTGCCTGAATTTGCGCTGGCGGCCTCCATATGGAACATTGACCCACCCTCGTTGAGGATGCCTGATGCAATCTGAGCCTGAGGTAATCTGGCTGCAGGCCCTTGCAATTTTTGTTGTGGTTTTCTATTACTTTGATTCAAGGCTTTTAACATCAAGGCTAAATCATGCTCATAGATGTGCAATGCTATCAAGCTTGCAAAATCAGTCTCTAGGTTTGTGCAGGCTTGCAATACTGGAGGGTTTCTCAAGGAATTCAGTGATGTTGTGATCTGTACCAAAAGATGTTCCCTTTACACTTAGAAATGTAATAAAAAGATCACTTCCTTTCCCTGACTCTTTTGTGAGAGTGCCCCTCATTGTTTTCTAAGGGATCCAAGGATGTTGCATATTTGCAGCATGAATGTTTCAAACAACCTAACTCCAAGCACAGGAAGTGTAAGGCAACCATACCCCACTGTAAGAATGCAGAGTACAGTCTGCCATGCCTTCAAGTGAGCTTATTATTCATTGTTTTCAACTAGACAGAAGCATACAGAAGGAATGCCCTGGATGTAACAAGCCACAGTTACAAGCCCACCATGTGGAACCAAGGCCAAGTGTATTTTGTATAGGTGTGCATATGTTGCTTTTTTAATTTGTATAAACATGTAAAACATCAAGAACATCAAAAACTCAGCAATAAAAACAATAACATAGAAACAACTCAGTTACAATAAGGCTTCTCGTCTGTATAGTCCAAAAAGTGCGCCTTCAGATGAAAACTCCTGATGTAAGTCTTCTCACCCCAGCACAAGACTGGTGTGGGTGATAGTCCACTTGCAAGACCAAAAAACGACACCCCCTCTTGATCTCAGCATCCAGCGTCCAGTACTTTCAGCGGAGAGTGGGGCGCTGCAGATATGACTCTGTTCACAAGGTAGCATAGAAGACAGAAATTAGCCAGTGCCACTGAATCATGGACTTAGGCCGTGGGTGCACTAGTCACTTCAAAAGCAGCAAGAATGTTTTTTTCTGGCTGCGCTTTGAAGGGAATCTGCCCTCAGCTAAACACATCTCCCTTCCTCACTGCTGACTTCAGGTCTTTCAGGATCATCCTCCACAAAGAGTTGGGCCAATCACTGTCTCTGGCTGAGCCTACAGCAAAGCACTGCACTGGAGTTGATCTGACCAAGTTTTAGAGTAAAAAGGTGTGGTGTTTGACTAGCATCATGTGCCCCCATTTTCAGAAAACAGAGGTGGAGATGCACTGAAACCAGTATAACAGTAAGTGCATCTCTACCCTTAGCCAGCCCCAGCTTCCAACACCAGCACCAGTAATGGCATGGGCCCCACTCCCCATTGTTCATCACCACCCATAAGTAGCAGTCGCTTCCTCTCTGCCACACCACCTCACCCACTGTTGCTGCTGGATTTTGTCCAATAGGTGAAATGGCCTGACTTTGCTGTTGTATGCCAGGGGATGATTACATGGTGCCTGTGGATGCCAGTGTGCCCACCAGTACCACCTATGGTGCCCACAACAGATATCAGTAAATATCCTTTCAAAAATCTACAATGCACAAGAGGATGTTTGATCTTTCTGCTCATTTCCTATTTGCACTGGCTTGCCCTCTCCTACACTGAACACCCCCACCCCCTAAACATGCCCATATTTTGTTGAATACCAGGATCTGACATCCACCCTCACATCCATTCTGACAGAGGTGCAAGAGCATCTGTCTGTGAGCAAGTATAGCGGTGGCTGAGCTAGGTGCTTCCCCCCATTAACTGAGACGCTGATGGGGACCCCGTCTGCATCATTTTGTGGTCCTGTTTCTTTTACTGCTGTTTTAGATGTGGCAGCCATTTTGTGTTATACTGAATCCCACCTGCAGCAATGCTGTGACTGGCATCTATGGCTCATTCTCAAAATTGAAAATGTGCCCACTGGCCCAAAAAGGCCAAGGACCCCTGCATTATAAATTCACACAACACCTAAAATTACAGGTACCTCATGGCTGCAAACTTAGTCTGTGGTCATGTCTGTATATGGTGGTCAAAGCAGCTTTTGTTTGATGATCCAACCTATTGTACTGAGGGACAAAGGCCAACAAAATACCCAGAGTAGTTTGAGGGGGTTGTAACATTGACTCAGTACAACAGTGTACAGAGATAAAGCATGGCCCTGAGGTCTGAGTCAAGTTTGAAAAAGACAGCTGTGTTTCAACAAGCCAGTACTATAAAATCACATCACGTACTATATTTACTGGCTGGATAGCCTATCCAAAAGTAATCACAAATATACATTTGCATACAGGATGCCAGAACGTAACACAGGCAGAACTGTAGAGCAGAGCAGCCCTTCTGATGAGAAGCAGGCATTAGAAGCATCTTACATGAGTGCTCCAAGATCTGCACTGGCTCCCTGTAACTTCTGGAGCACAAGTCGGGATATCAAATCCCGTGACAAGTGTTGTAACATAAAGTCTTACCCTTCCTTCCTTAAGGTGGAGAGGGAGGGTGTTGGTGCCCTCAGACTGTTGCAGCAATGCTGGTGTTTGTTAATACTGAGTCAGGCCTTTGGACCTCCAAGTACAGCATTGTCTATGACTGTGACTGGCAGCAGCTCTCTCTGGCAGAGATATCTCCCAAGCGCCTGACATTTCTGACATTCTTTTACCTGGTGATTCCACAGGTTGAACCAGGGATTTTCTGCATGTAAAGCAGGTACCCTGTCACTGAGCTATGGACCCTCCTCTTTGGACTCCATCCCATCTTGAGCAGAAAAGCAAAGGGCAAAACTGTTGTCTCTTCTGCCGCTGTTATTTGGGGGTGGGAGTGTTGTTGTTAGCAATGTAAATAGACAGCTTCTGTTTTGGACTGTGCCTCCTCAAACGTCCCAAAATGTGCTGGACTTTGCCCCAGGCACAACCCAAACTACAGAGCTATGGCCATAGAGGCACTAGGGTTTTGTTGTTGCTGCTGCTGCTCTTTCTTTCAGCAGCTGGCAACACTTTGTGGTTCTGTGTTGGAGATTTCTGACAAACAAGCCCCTTTGGACACTGTGGTCACCTCCAGATTGTCAGTACTTTATGAGAGGGATTCAAGTGCATACCAGAAATTGAGGTTTGCATAGCTGAAATGGATTAAAGGGCCCTCATGCAACACATCCACTTTTTAAAAAAGACTTCTTGCAGTTAGGAAATGCATTGGAAAGTGCGACATGAATGAATGATTAATAGGAAGATGTATATAAACACCCTGCAAACAAATCAGGATGAATGCTCATGCTTGTATAACCTCCCCACCTACAAAACAGAACAAATGCTCAAAAGTGGGAGGATGCAGTCTAACCTCTGCATAAGCTTTGTGCAAGCAAATCAGGATGAACGCACAATAAGCAGGTTGTCTGGAGGAGCCCCATCTTTTTTGTCACATATCTAAAAAAATAATAATAATACAGAATCTTGGGTCTTAAGTGACGGTGAGTGGAAATCAGCTCCTGGGATGCACTTGTTGACAAAAGAGGGGAAGGAGAGGGATTTTTTGGTGGAATTCCCCTGTAGCCCCTCCCACTTGCTCTGGAGGATCAGGGGATCCATTGTAATAGTGCTGAAGGGGGGAAGGGCGAATCAGGTGAAATTGCCTCCTCCCTGCCAGCAGAAGCCTTTACTACACTGAAGTCCCTTCTGTGAAGCAGAGGAATCCTCAGGAACCAAGTCAGAGTCCCCATCTCCACAGACCACTTGAAAATTGCTGAGATTCTTGGCAAACCATTTAATGATTTTTCTGCCTGCTCTGGCAATTATAAGGTGCTGTGTTAGATGCTGTATGACTTTCAACTGTGTCTTTTATTGTGTCATTTATTATATTGTATTACAATCTGAATTCCACAGAACTCCATAGAATACAAATTGTAAGCTTTTTGTTTTAATTCAGCTAAGTGTTCTTCGCAGATGTGCCATGCATTACCTGAATGAAGCTCACAAACCACTGGTGGTCCATAGACCACAGTTTGGGAACCCCTGGGGTAAGCCTTAACTGAGATTCAGAACAAAATGGCCTCTGCAGTGAACTCCCCTGAACTCTTGTGTGTGTGCGCGTGCATACGTTTCCTCCTTCAGCCTAAGGACCTCCCTCTGAATATTCTGCAACAGACAGAACACTATACACTCCAGCAGAGGGTAAGCCAACATTTGGACATTCTAATTTATGATCTAGTGATTTTATGTTGCTGTATATATTTTATCCAACATTTTTTCACAGTGTGTTCTTCAGTGTTGCTCTCTACGTGATGACTCTCAGAATGCAGCAGGTTAAAAATTCAACGATTCAGAGGCAGAAAATGTTAAATGGAACTTCATCATACAGCGGCCAAAAAAAAAAAAAATCAAGTTCCTGTACATTTAAGAGCAGACTGGCACAGATAAATTAAACAGGTGAACCTTCTTCCAAACACTTCATCTCCCTGAAAGTTAATCTCAAACAATTAACCTTCGACTGCTTAATCTTGGTGTGTCAGGCTGCTGTTAAAGTCAAAGGAATAGGACCAGAAAAAAAACACCATGGGAATTTTAAAACCAGGAACAGCAATAGAGTGGCCAAAGTTTTCCCCACCTCACTAGGGCTTTTGTGCGTTTAACAACAAACTGAATTACACAAAGAAGTGATCAAGGTCACCTCATGTACTTTTGCATGTTACATAGCTGCTAAAGCCAGAGGCGCAGTAAAAAAAGAGAGTTGGAAATCTCACTTACTCACATGGTGCCCAAGCGGATGAGCTGTGTTCTTCGATGGCACAGCTTCTTAAATCTGATTCAGCCCCTGGAACAATCAATTGCTTGCTCTCTTTTCTGTACCATGGCATCTGTTCAGTGCAGTCACTCAATGGCATGTACGTATGTTTGATACTTCCTGCTGTATCCCCCACCCACTGGATCCTGCAGCATCAGGATATCACTTGCCCTGGAGGTCTCCTTTATGTACTAACCAGGTCTGACACTGCTTACCTTGTGAAATCTGACAAGATCACAGGCAGATCTGGTTTGGCTGCAGGCACCCCCTGAGAAATATTTGCAAAGCAATAACAGCCAGCGGCTGGCTATATACAAATAAAATGTGACAAACATCAAAAGTTTTTTGGTAGGTCTGGGCTGTGTGGGAAGCTTTCATTTGGAAAGGCTCACACCTGTTTCTTCTTAACGGACCCTTCCCAGACTGTGGCCTTGTGCTTCATGTGAAGACAAGCAATTATATCAATATAATCAGAGTCAAATCCTATGTAATTTACACATTAAAAGGAGAGAATGATGCATGGAATGAAATCGGTTTGTCTAAAGCAATTAAAGCCTTTAAGCAAATACTGGCACTGAAAGGAGATGGACAAAAACTATTATCATATCCTACATCCCAGGACTTTTGATTCACTAGCTTAGGTTTAAAAGGGCTGGGAAAATAGAGTGGGTTTATTTTTTGCCTTTTTCTATGTTACACACTCAGACTCTATCTGGATAGCCAGCCCAAACATAGGCTGGAATGTGGTTTGCTTTTAAATTAAGGTTACAGCTTCCCCACCTCCACTTGTGATTTTAACAGCTGCATAGCAGGTGAGACTTTTCTGACTACTTCAGCCACATGCTGGGGAAAGATGCACCCGCTAAATTTCTGTCTAGGATGTTAGTGTAAAAGGCAGAGGAACCCTTCCAGGAAAAAAAAGATTGCAACCCTATTTCTGCATTCAGCAGAGTAACATCTGCATGTGCTCTGGCCAACTTAGGATATCACTTTTGCAAAGCAAATTGCCAGTGTTTTGAGGAGGTATGATGTAGTAGTAATGGGGGACTTCAATTACCCTGATATCTGTTGGGAGGCAATGCCAAGCACGGCCCCTCCAAGAAATTCATGACTTGTGTGGGAGATAACTTTCTCCTAAAGGAGGTAGAAGAAGCAACTAGAGGATCAGCTATCCTTGACTTGATTCTAACCAATAGAGATGACTTGGTGGGTGACGTGGCTGACTCCGGGGGGACTCTGGGGGGACTCTGGGGGAAAGTAACCATGTTATACTTGAGTTCCTAATTTTAAAGGAAGCAAAAGCTGAGAGTAGCCAAATGCATACCCTGGACTTCAGTAAAGCCGGTTTTAGTAAACTCAGAACAATGGTAAAGGTTCTGTGGCAAGTGACCATAATGAGAAGAGGAGCGCAAGATGGGTGGGAGTTTCTAAAAGAGGAAATTCTAAAGGCACAATAGCAAACAATTCCATCAAGGAAAAAAGGGGGAGTATTGGAGGAACTGGCTGAAGAAATATTGGAACCACTATCTATTATCTTGCGAAATCATGGAGGATGGGTGAAGTGCAGGATGACTGGAGAGGGGCTAATGTTGTCCCTATCTTCAGAAAGGGCAAGAAGGAGGAACCGGGGAACTACAGACCAGTCAGCCTGACATCGATCCCTGGGAAAATTCAGGAGTAGATTATAAAACAGACAATCTGTAAGCACCTGTAAGCACCCTGGTAGACTGTAGGAATGCTGTGGACATACTATGCCACCCAGGGCTCCTACTGGAAGAAAGGGTGGGATATAAATCTAATAAATTAAATATAATTACATATTATATTATAATACATATTATATTATAATCAGTGCCGGATTTAGACTTGGTAAGGCCCTAAGCTATATAAAACTTGGAGGCCCTTTGTTAAAAAATTACACCAGATATATATATATATTCAGTACACATAAAATTTTAAAAGCCCCCCAAAAAAATTCTGAAATTTTTTGAGGCCCCTGCGGATTGTGAGGCCCTAAGCTGTAGCTTGTTTAGCTTATGCCTAAATCCGGCACTGATTATAATACAGCAAAGCTTTTGACAAAGTGCCCCATGATATTCTGATTAGCAAGCTAACTAAATGGGGCTGGATGGAACAACTATTAGGGAGATCCACAGTTGGCTACAGAATCATACTCAAAGAGTGCTAATCAATTGTTTCTTCTCAAACTGGGGGCAGATAATGAGTGGGGTACCACAGAGGTTAGTCCTGGGCCCGGCGCTCTTCAACATTTTTGTTAATGACTTGGATGAGAAGATGCATGGAATGCTTATCAGATTTGGAGATGATACAAAATTGTGAGGGATAGCTAATACCCTGGAGGACAGAAACAAAATTCAAAGTGATTTTGATAGGTTGGTGCGTTGGGCTGAAAACAACAGAATGAAATTTAACAGGGATAAGTGCAAAGTTCTACACCTAGGAAAAAGAAACCAAATGCACAGTTATAAGATAGGGGATACTTGGCTCAGCAATACTACATGTGAGAAGGATCTTGGGGTTGTTCTTGGTCACAAGCTGAATATGAGCCAACAGTGCAATGCTGCAAAAAAGGCAAATGCTATTCTAGGCTACATTAACAGAAGTATAGTTTCCAAATCGCATGAAGTATTGATTCCCCTCTCTTCAGCAGTGGTTAGACCTCATCTTGAGTACTGCTATCCAGTTCTGGACACCAAACTTTAAGAAGGATGCAGACAAACTGGAACAGGTTCAGAGGAGGGCAACAAGGATGATTGGGGGACTAGAAACAAAGCCCTATGAGGAGAGACTGAAAGAACTAGGCATGTTTAGCCTTGAGAAGAGAAGTTTGAGGGGAGATATGATAGCACTGTTCAAGTACTTGAGAGGTTGCCACACAGAGGAGGGCCACGATCTCTTCTCAATCGTCCCAGTGTGCAGGATATGGAATAATGGGCTCAAGTTACAGGAAGCCAGATTTTAACTAAACTTCCAAAAAAACTTCCTGTTAGAGCAGTACAACAATGGAACCAATTTGTCATGCCCCCCACAGAGGACTCATCCGAGGAGGAAGAAGAATGGGAGACCGCAGACCCAGAAGAGGGAACAAGCAGGGAGACAGCCTTCACCAGACCAGAGACAAGCCCCTGAGGGAGCCTGCCTGTCAGAATCAGGAAGCGACCAGGAGGCTGCCCCTTCCCCAGCAGAGAGAAGACACCCATAGGTGTTGCAGCAACAAAGGCAATCAGTGTGATTAAGGAGCAGGAGAGCTCACAAGAACACAGGCTGATTGAAAGTACCTGGGCCAGCACACAGAGTACAAAAGGCTGGAAGGGAAGAGAGGCCCCTTGCTAAAGTAAACGTCAAGTCTTGCTGCAGACATTATTCCAGCTCTCCTGTTAAACCCATGCCTTGAACCTTGCCCTGCCTGATCGGATCTCTTGGTTTCTGGACATTTGGACTCCCTTACGGACTTCTCTGCCTCCTCCTTTGGCACTTCCCAAATGGTAAAACATGCCGGCTGACCCCCTGGTTCCTCCTGCCTGGCAGAGTTATTGTCTGGCCTTATCTGTTCATTAGCTGCATGCCTCTGTGAGCTGCTGCATATGACAGAATTACCTAGGAAGGTGGAGGGCTCTCCAACACTGGAGACATTCAAGAGGCAGCTGGACAGCCACCTGCTGGATATGTTTTGATTTGGATTCCTGCATTGATCAGGGGGTTGGACTCAATGGCTTTATAGGCTCCTTCCAAGTCTACTGTTCTATGATTCTGTGATTCATGCATCTGACAAGGCAATTTCTAGCCCACAATAGCTTATGCAACAATAAATGACCTAGGCTTATAAGGTGCCAAAGGACTTTGTACATGTGGGAAGGAAGGAGCCACTGCAGTCACTTGATAGTAAGATAATGACACACCAACATAATGTTGTTCCTGTTTTGCATCAGGGATGGGGAACCTTTGGCCCTCCAGATGTTGCTCAACTACATCTCCTATCAGCCACAGCAATCATGGCCAATGGCCAGAGATGATGCGAGTCGTACTTCAGCAACATCTGGAGGACCAAAGGTTCCCCACAGATATGACCTCTGTCTCATCCTGCTGGACACAGATGAGACTGGGACACATGCAACATCTCCCTTTGTTATCTGTCTCCCTTTTTCATTACACCTTTTGCATTTGGCAATGCAGCCTGTATAGTCTGATATATTCATGAAGTGAAGTAACTAATGCTAAGTGGAAAATATAGCTTTCCATAGACTTGCAGAAGGTATGTCAGACCTATGCAGTATGATGCAGTGGTTAGAAAAGAGATGGGAAACCTGCTGTGGCCCTTCAGATGGCGTTTGACTACAACCCTCTTCGTCCTTGATCATTGGCCATGCTGGTTGGGGCTGATTGGAGTTGGGGTCCAACAACATCTGGAGGGTCACAGGTCCCCCATCCCTGGATTAGAATGCTGGACTAGAACTAGGAAGCCTAGGTTCAAATCCTTAGTCATAAAGCTTTGACTGAGTAATCTTGGGCCAGTCATTGTCTCAGCTTAACCTATCTCACAGTTGTGAGGATAAAATTCTGGGGAGGGAGAGGCAAACATGGTTTTCTGAACTTCATAGAGGAAGAGTGGGGTAAAAAATGTAATCAATAAATAATCTCTCTCTCTCTGACACACACACTGTGATCAAAATGTTCTGTAGGTTTTTGAGCATTATGAAAACCTGAGCAATTGTACGGCTGCTAACTTATGCTCATTTACTTGGAAGTAAACAACAATGAACACAGTGTGTGTCTTACGTTCTGCATACAACATGCATTGGATCAGGGTGTCAAATCATCACCTGTACCCCAATTTTCCCTGCATCTCTTTCCATTCTGCAGTGTTTCCACCAGAGGTTCATTTCTCCATCAGTCCTGAAGATAACCTCTTGACCATATTTCCTTGGCCAGAGACAATAGACTGCTATCACCTCCCTGCCCCTGGTGTTCCTTCTTTTATTTCCCTTTTTCTCATGCCTTCCCCCCAAGCTCTGTTTCCACCTTCCACTCCAATGACTCTATTTATTAATAAACCAGGGCTTTTCAGAACAGTGATGCATCAATAAACTCCAGAGCTGTTCAGTTAGTCAGCATTCTGGGAAATCCTTTCCAGTATTGAACAACTGTAAATCTTCATTATTGCTTCCAGTAGCACAAACAGAGAGCACACTCTCTCATCTTCATGACATCTTCTTTGTTAACTTTAAAAGTGAATGTGCATCTTCAGTTTATGCATGGGTCAGAGAGCAGGCTCTCAACTCTGACTGAAGGAACACCCACTAGTTATGGACAACTATGATAACCAAGTAAACGCTGGTTTAAATTAAGGGAAGGGTTAACCTCCAGACTGTTACTATTTTGCAGGAGGGATTCAAGTGCATATAGAACTTTAGGTTTGCATAATTAACGTAGATGAAGCACTCTGTTGTCCTAGCACAACAAATCTACTTTTAAAAAAACTGATTTGTTTGCAGTTTGGAAAGTGACAGGAAATGCATTGAAAAGTGTGGGATATATGAATGATCAATGGGAAGATATGTGAACATGAGAACTGTAGAGATAAAATCTACCTTAACATGTACACTATGTTACTCCAGAGAGTTAAGGTATAGACATAGAGAGTAATGTATGTAGAAATAAAATGTTTTAATACAAACGTGTATGCTGGCAGATAAAAATACTCATAAAAGTGCACATACAATAGTGCACATAATAAAACAAAAGCGGCCAAAGGACAAATTCTGTGTAGGATCCATGTCCATACAAGACAGAGGATGAGAAAATCAAAACACTACCAAACTGTAATCCTAAACTGACTACTAAGCAATGGCCTATTAGCAAAACTCAATACCCAGAGAATTCAAAGTGTATATGTTGGCCAGACGCGTTTCAACTGGAAAGTCTTTCTCAATGGCCTTGCAGATGGATGTTGATTAATATTAATATTAATATTACTCTCTATGTCTATACCTTAATCTGGAGTAACAAGATATGTGAACACCCCACAAGCAAATCAGGATGAATGGAGGATGAATGCTGATTGTCATGTAACTGCATTGTAAACAAATCCGAATGCTCAATAAAGACATATTCTAACTACTATGTAAGCTATGTGCAAGGAAATCAGGATGAATGCTGAACAAACAGGTCACACACACCTAAAAGAAACATCCTCTGTGTGGGCAGTAAGAATTTTCATGTCATACATAGGAAAAAGCTATAGAGAATGGGATGGACTTCACTAAATTGCTACAAGGCTTGTATGTAATAAGCCAGTATGTTCATTTGTCTGTAATGGAGACTCATCCAGTAGGCCTATGAAAAAAAAGAAGAAGAAGTTTACATCTGCATTAGTCCTACCAAATGGACCTGAAATGCAAGATTGTTTGCATTTCTTCTAGGTCATCAGATTCAGATTCCCACCATGCTTTAATGGATTCTATGAAAAGAAATAAACAAAATATTTGTACAATATTGTACATCCTTGGAATGTGGTCCAAAGAAGCTAAGGCAAAATGTGGCAGCCCATCTTCTAACAGGGACAGGGTCAGGTCACACAAGAGAGATTCAGACAAACCTCATATATGATTGGCCTAGGATTCCCCAGCTCCTGTCAAATGGAGTCAGTCTCTCTCTCTCTCTCTCTCTCTCTCTGTCATGGTTATGCACACAGAGCTGCTTTACACACTCAGTGAATGCACAGTTGGCAGGAAGCATGCCTGTTAGAGAGACAGGCTAACCCACTCACCCCCATGAACCACTGATGTGTGAACCCCACTAATGAGCCAGCATATAGGACCTCACGTGGCAGAACATGAGACTTCTGCATGTCCCACCTATCATGTGTAGAATGTGCTTTATAAACCAATGTCTATGTATGTACATGAATAAGTCCCACATATTTAATTCATTTGTCACAAAAAAAGATCAATTGATTATGTGGACAGAGTGTACATATTTATAGATGAACCCGTAAGGTTACTAGATCATATAAGTTCTACATCCATTAATTTTTCTTACACATCGCACTTCCTGTAGAATTTATGCACCTGGGGCATGTGAACTGGCCTCATGAACCTTCTCCTTTATGGGCTTCTCACCTGTTAAGATCTATGCAGAGCTGTCTCAGTTATGTCTCTTGGATATGGAATTTGATCCAAGGAGAAGTCTGCTGAAGGCCAGATAATCATGAGGCTGGCTGTGCCTTTGTATGATATGAATTATTTTTATGGTGCCCTAGCTAATATTATATCTGATGTGACTTTATTGTGTGGTGATTTTGAAATTATTTTATGTGTTATGTATTTTAAGTTATTTTGCTACCCACTGAAGTCTTCAGATGGGAGAAAAAAGTGAGATTAAAAACTATAAATAAAAAAAAATATTAAAAGTAACACTTGAAACTTTCTTGAGGATATTCCAACAACAGGCTTTTGTTTTCCTTGGTAATCCACCTATTGGGCTCATCTTCAATGAAGTTCTGATGGCATTTCACTATCAAGAACTGCATAACCTGAAGTGTGTCACCCAATTCCATAATGTACTTCTAGGCCCTAACCAATCTTGTGAAAATCCCTGATCTAAACGAGTCCAAACTCTATAAAGCTTTCAAGAACTGAAAAAGCTGCCACTTCTTCCCCACTTCCGGTCCACAGTGTTATTATTATCTGCAGTCATTATGATGATATCAGAAAATGTCATGTTGCATCTTGGTTACATCGAACTCTACGGAGACAGTCTGACATGATATCTTCAACTGATACAATGAGACAAGGCACCCCGTTAAAATACCTGCTTTTAGCTGACTGACAGTTAACTATATGTGTATTTTGACATTTCTGCAGAGAACGTGAACTGGCAGGTAATTTCAGCCTCTATCTCCATCAGCACAGATGTCTTCTTGTTTGATTAGGGAGTAATCTGAGAATGGTGAGTTTTAAATTACCTTTGTTCACATCAGACCCATCAAGCAGGTGGGAAAACCTATCCAATCCAGTTGCTTCAACTTGTCTCGCGATGACTCTCCATCCCTCAGCACTCCTGGAACATTAGAAACCATTCTACTGCCATGTAGACATTAGGAAACCCAAGTGTACCACACTGTAGATATTAGTTACTCTTGGAAATATTTTCAGTACAAATGAAGAAATCCTCAAAGCAGATACATTACATGAGTGGGTTGTAACCTCGAAGAAAGAGAGAGAGATGTATTAAATATGGTGACATTACAAATGCAACATCACTTTGCCATATTAATTAATCCTGAATGACTGTGGAATTTTTATATAAATGCATATGACATACCTAGCATGCCAAATTAATTTTTTATTATCAAAGAGCTATTGCAATCAATACTAAATAAATTCATAATGATAACTTGCATAAAATAAAGAGCTACTGGAAAAACAATAAAACCTATCATTGTCAAAGTTAGAACAAGCTAGGACTCATTAAGATGGAGATGAATAAGAGACTTACAGCATGATCCCATGTTTACTTTGAAGAAAGTGTCAGGGAGTTCAGTGGAGCTTACTCCCAAGTGTAGGACTGTAGCCTCAATGGTAAATTTTGTCTTAGGGGATAATGTGTCCTCATTCCAAATTTCTTACATCTTGCTTGGGATCTGAAGTGGGTATCACATATATGCAAGTTTTCACTTGACATTGCAGTCACTATTTGATGGCTATGCATGGATGGATTATCCAAAGTTGGCAATGCAGTAACCTCTTCCATTTGTTCTACACACTCATGTGCATGGCAGTCATTTGTGTTCTTGTATGGATGCTGTAACTTACAACCAAAATTGGAGGAATTGTCCTTAGAAAAGACCAGCTCCTCCACATTCCACCCCAAATGCATAATTCTAACTGCATAGATCACTGTAGTCCTATAATTATCTCAGTGAACCATTTGGATGGGCTGGGGTTAGTACAGGCTAGGGTTGCCAGGCTCAGGACCTGAAAATGATTCTGTATCTTTAAGAGAAGAGACAATTCAGCCAAGTGCAGGTTTTCTTGCAACGCTGTAATGGGAAAAACCACAAGGTGAAATTCTCCCTTCCCCCTGCACAACTTTTAAAGATACAGAAGACCTCTTGGTTGCCAGGCCCAGTCTCCAAGAGGTCTTCTGTATCTTTAAAAGTTGTGCAGGGGGAAGGGAGAATTCCACCTTGTGGTTTTTGCCATACAGTGTCGCAAGAAAACCTGCACTTGGCTGAATTGTCTCTTCTCTTAAAGATACAGAATCATTCTCAGGCCCTGAGCCTGGCAACCCTAGTACAGGCTGAAGCCCCGTTGCATGCAGACAATGAGGAGGAATTGGATTCACAGAATAACAGGGCATCACCTCCCTGAAATAAGCACATATCACACACGTGCACTGTCTGCGTCTGTGTTAGAATTGCTTAATATGTTTTTTTAATAATGTTTTTAACCCTTTTTTAAAGTTGTTTTTTAAAAAAATGTTTTTAACGCTGTTTTGTTTTAATGTATTTTAAGATCTGTTTTTATAATGTTTTAAAGTGTTTTTAGTGCTTTGTTTGCCACTCTGGGCTCCTGCTGGGAGGAAGGGCAGGATACAAATAAAATAAATAAATAAATAAATAAATAAAGTGCAAAATGTGCACATGTAAAGTGCTTTCACTGAAAATTATTATATTTGAACTTTTCACCTGCAAATTATCATTTTATGTTGCATCAGCTGATGAGTAGCCCAACCTAAAAGGCTGATGGTGTGAGATGAAATCAATCTGAGTGGAAGAATCCAGAGGGAGGGCCAAACTAGGCGTGCACTTACTAAAATTATTTCAACCCAATCCAGCCCTATGGCTTCTAAACAAGAATGTCTTTGCATGCTTCTTCAGTACTTTCCCATGTATTAGAGATCAGCAAATGGATGCTCCAGGGGCCAATCCATCCCCTAGAGGGGTTCTACTTAACATTCAGGGGCCAAGCTTCAGGTGACAGTGACATATGAAGGCGTGGCATCTGGAGGGGAGGGGAGGAAGGAAGAAGGTGGGGCTTGGCTCTTCAACCCTTACTCCATTTACGGCACTACCCTCCAGCAAATCTAGTTGCTGACCAGATAGATAACCAAGGTCCTACCCAGTTAAGTATTTCTCCTGGTTATACTTTTTCAAACTAACAGAAAGAGCCAACGATTATGCTTTCCGTAGGGCCTTAGCTGAGTTGTTGCGTGTTGCTGCTTATAGGTCAGCAAAGATTACAGATTCTTTTCTCTTTTTCTCTTTGGCTTTTACTTTCTGTGTGTGTGTGTGCGCGCGTGTGCATTAAAGCAGCTCAGTACTATGCATCAGCAACAGCAACAACAGCTTGCCAAAGAGGTTTAGGGGAGAAGCAAACCTACCTTATTGAACATAATCTCTCCCCAGACAACACAGGGCAGCTTGGGAGCACATATAGTGTTTAGGAGGTCAGCTCCTGTGTTCAGATGCTCAAATTAGCAGCTCAAAACTGCTCTGCTTTTCTTTGCCCACTTTGCTCTTGCTTGAGTTCGCATTGCCAGCGCATGACCCAGTGGAGTTGTGAGCAAAGAAAGGAACAACCAGGGAGCGTGTCTTTAACATCCTTTCTTTTTAACTTCCAGCAGGGGAAGGGAAACACATCAACATGTAGCAGATGCGCTGAGACCAAACTGAGCTCTTCTTCATGATTACAGTTGCATATACCTGGGGAGGTGCAATTTAATTCAGGCACCAACATGCAAAAGAGGGCAGCACTGAAGACAAATATCTAGTAATAACAACTTCCTTTCTGTGTAGCATAAGCATTTTACTTCACCAGATCTGGCTTATGTATATGGAAAAGGGGCAACGTTTGACACATGTCGTCACCAACAAGAAGGGCTAAGCAAGTATTTGTTCTCAGCACTCTCTGACATAAACATCATCATTTTTTAATTCTAATTTTAATTTTAAAAAAATTGCATTTGGACCTGGGGAAGTAGTGATTCTTTCTCCTGTATCTTTGCACTCCATTGTTCTGGACCACTTGTAAATGCCCGAGGTTGTCATTTATACCTTTGTGTATCAGTATGAACCTTTTATTAAATGAGCCTTTATTATCTTAGTTTCTGAAAATAGTGTGCCTTGAAAATGAGCAAAAACCCCCCAACAAAAACAAACCCAAACCAACCACTCTTCATTTATCAGTAACTAGGTATAGTCAATTACTCACCAGTATTGATCACAATATCTATGAGAGTCACAAAGTACCTTTGCTCAAGGTCACTGTAAGGTCAAGTTATGATCAATATGAATTGACTGTCTGCAGATAAATTTAAGTAGCTGACATAATTGCAAGGGGTATCTGTTTGAAATTAAGGTGGACCACTCCACAGCATGTTAAGGAAGGTTTATGCAGTTAATTACAACACACTGGAACAATAAAAAAGGCATACTCGACAGGATTTTGGAAAAAAAATAGAACATCCCCCCCCATAAAATTATATAACGAATATCTGCATGGGCAATCTCTCAGGCCTTTTACCTGTGATAATAAAGTAGTTGTTCAGTAGAACAATCCCATTCACTTAAGTGCTTCTAACTGTTGTTGAGACACCAATGTGCAAGTAGAACTGGATGCAGAGTGTGTTTACTAGTTGGAACTGAAATAACTGAGCTCAGGAGGAAAATTCTGGCCATAAACATTTTTTCTTTTAGATTTTTCTTCTATTTATTTATTTATTTTTCTCTTTGGTGGACGTGGGTAGCATCTGCCTGCTGTTTTTGCTAAAATTCTGGTTTTTCTGCCTCAGATCTTGTCACCCAGTAATTGGGCTGTTTCACGGAAAATATGACTTCTGACACCATGCCATGGGCGATTTAGTGGACACACAAGTCAGGAAGCTTGATAATAGCTTTTATCTTTCATCGACAAGAACAACTGCAACATGAAACTCCCAAACCCATCCAGCTACAACAAAGTCCAGTGCCACCTAGTGTCTAAACTCTATATAGACACTATCCACACAGGATGGTAACTGTTTTATTTTATTTATTATTACATTTACTGTATATTCCACCTTTCCTCCAAGGAGCTCAAGGTGGCATACAAACATGGTTCCCCCCTTCCCAATTTTATCCTCACAACAACCCTGCAAAGTAGGTTAGGCTGAGAGGAAGTGACTTGCCCAAGGTCACCCAGCAAGTTTTCATTCCCAGGCATAGCAAATACCAAATATCTGGGCATTTCTCACTCAGCAATAACCCAGATTACTATTTAAAGAAATGACCAAACCATGATGACTATGATGATGTCATATAAGTATGATGAAATCTTTTTTTAAGCATGATTAAGATAGGCAACCTAACAATTTCCATGTCTACTATGACTATATCAGCAGCCAGCCAATTGGAGTTTGAAGCTCAGTTAGTTAGTAATTTAAGCAACTTCCAGCAGTACCCAATTTAAATGAAATATTGGCTAGAACAAAGAATACAATTATCGATTCTTGCAGGCAGCTGGGTTCTTTAACCCGGGGAATGAGTTCACAGAAGTGACTATTGCATGGTTGGCCTAGTTACCTATAGGCCAAACCCACACATTTTGGTTAGACCACACAATTTGCCAAAAATAAGCCAATTTCATGCTTGAAACTCAAACTCATCTCAACTGCTGTCTCTTACACCCTCAAATAACATAGATCTGAAAGGCCTTAAAAGGAATTTGATGGTGTAAATTCCTAACTGAATCCTTGGTTTGACCAGTATCTGGACTTGCACTTGTTCCTTTTATGGGTGTTTGCAAAGTACTACATCCATCCATGGTGGTAGCTCAAGATATTGTTAAATCAAGAGTGCATGTTAAGTAGCATAACAGTATATTTCACGCTGAGTGGAAGCAGTTCTAACAGCAGCCTAAATGTTTTTTCCTAGTAACCGTACTCTTCTCTCTGACCACTATCTTATAAATCTCTTTTTATTTATTCAGGTATTTAGAAAATTTATAAACCACTGGCTCAAAACAATTATCCAAGCAGTGTACAAGTCCATATGTCTGGGATAGGTTTGCTGATATTTAAAGCCAAAGCCATAATTGATGGATGTGACTGGCTAATCATGAACCCTAACATGGCTGAAATGTCTGCTATGAGCAACAAAGCCACAGCAAAGGATATACTCCATCTCTTCAGATGTGTCACCTGGACCACACAATTGGCCTTATGATGGTGCCCCACACTTTCTATGCCCAGAGCCCCCCCTAGCAGACATGACCTCCTACTTCTCCCCAGCATATCTGCCTAAACCTGTTTCAAAGGTACACATAGGCAATCCTGAAGTCATATTTAAAACTGCCATTCACTTAGTAAAACTAAAAAGCACCACAAACCAGAGAGTTCTTTAGGCAGGGCTAGAGATGTGAAGGCCTGAGGGAAAAACTGGGAAAACTGGGAGTGGATGGGGAGGAATTCCATTTTTTCCTGAGTTTTACATTCCCCCCCCAAAAAAAAATTACAAGTTTTTCCCCAACATTTTCCC
Organism: Rhineura floridana; assembly: GCF_030035675.1. Taxonomy (NCBI): domain Eukaryota; kingdom Metazoa; phylum Chordata; class Lepidosauria; order Squamata; family Rhineuridae; genus Rhineura; species Rhineura floridana. Next base: position 65,291,020 of record NC_084481.1, on the reverse strand, counting down.
ATTTTGTTCTCGGCCTTCACATCTCTAGACAGGGCCAGGGACATATGCACACTCAGCAGCACTTTTTAACTTTTTTTAAATCCCCTTTGAAATAGGGTTACCAGATGTCCAATTTTTGGCTGGATATTCCGGCTTTTGGGGGCCCTTTCTGGGTTTCTGGGTGAGACAGCTTAATCTCCGGATTCTCAGCTTTCATTTTTAAAAAAAAGTTCCTAGGTGGTCTGGTTCTCGAGATATACACCAAAACGTCAGCCACCACCCCCTGCAACTTCCGTGAAATGATCTCTTAGCTGGCTGCTCTAACCCTGCCCTTTCAGGTTTGTAGCCAATAAGTGAAGTCAGGGTTGTGATTGACAAGGTATTTCTGGGCCTCCAGGCAGTCCTTAGACGCCATTGCCAAGGCAGAAACTACAGTAGGGCCCGCTTACCGGCGCTTCGCTTACTAGCGTTCTGCTAATGCGGCAGCTTTCATTCCCTGTTTTAAAGCCAATTTTGCGCTTTTGCAGCATTTTGTGGCATTTTCACACGACGCGCCCCATTATGCTCAATGGGGTTCCACTTTTTGGCGATTTCCGCTTTACAGCGGGGGTCCGGAACGGAACCTGCCGTATAAGTGGGGCCCGCCTATATTGTTTTTTTCCTGTTTATCTGAAAATCTCATAAACTAAGTATGTAGCTTTCAGCAGTACCAGAAGCCTTTTTTTCTCTTGTGTTCACAAGTCAAACAAATTTAAATTTTCCTGGACTGTTGAAGATGGCAATGTTTTGAAAACCTTCCCAATATGAAGCTTTAATCCAATAATTGCATTTCTGGGAATAAAGCTGGTATGCTAATCCCACATACCTGGAGTAAACCCTATTGAATTCAATAGGACTTACTTTTGAGTAGACATGGTTAGGATTCTGCGGTCAATTAATAGGACTTTTGAGTGAACATAGTAAAGAACTGTGTTTGTGTTGTAAATCTTTCTCTCCACCTCCAATCCTATGTTTTAAAGCAATTCGGCAGGGTTTACATAAATATCACTGCTTTTATTATGTAGGAAACTAATACTGATTTTATTTTTTTAACAAAAATGTTCTGCAATGACCAACTCATTTGGACAATAAACTATTATATGGGGTCTGTGTATTTTTACATCTCCAGTGTGTGTATGTATGTGGAGTCTTCTCAATAGCCCTGTGAGGTAGGATTGCTGATTGGAAGCTAAGGCAGCTCACAACAAGAAATAAATCCCTTTAAAACCCAATAACCATAAAAAGTATAAACAGTTGCAAAACAGCTTAAAGTGGCATGAATCTGAATTTGGGGTTGGGTGAGTGTTCCTTATCACTTGAGGCTGCAGTTCTTCTGCACTCTTCCCTGTTTGAGTAAGTCCCATTGAATACATTGGGACTTGCTTCTGAGTAAACAACCATAGGATTGCACCACAAATATCTTTACAGGTTGTATAAATAATAAGCATCTTTGACAGTCATGCTTATATAAATATTTCTTCATTTAAAGCACATGACTTCCCCTAAAGAATCCTGGGAAGTGTAGTCTCCCCCTCACAGTTATAGTTCCCACCACCCTTAACAAACTACAGTTCCCATGATTCTGTGGTGGGATTCATGTGCTTCAAATGGATGTTGCATGTGCTTTAAATGAATGGTGTGGATCTGCCCTAGGTATGATATGCATTCATTAGTGAATTGAAAAGAACAATTTTAAAAGATACTTTTTTAAACAGGGGAAGGGCTGTAGCTCAGTGGTAGCATGCTTTGCGTGCAAAAGTCCAAAATTCAATTTCTGGAAAAGACTATTGCCTGGAATCCTGGAGAGCCAATGCTAGTCCATGTCATCAGTACTGAGCTATGTGGTAGCAAATGGCCTGAGTCAGTATAAGGCAGATTCCTTTGTTCCTAAAAGTGGGAAGAGATTCAAGGGCCACAGGGACTCCAAAATTTATTTATGTATTTTATTTACAACATTTATATACTGCTTTATTGTAAAAAACCTCAAAGGGGTTTACAGAAGGAATTAAAATGATGAAATTATTGGCAAAAACAATTAAAGACATAAAAAATAATAAAACCAACAATGAGTTAAAAACAGATACAAGAAACACAATGGGTTCTACACGCCTGGATAGGATTGCCTAAACACGAATGTTTTTAGCAGGTGCTGAAAAGAGTACAATGAAGGCCCCTGCCTAATGTCAATAGGCAGGGAGTTCCAAAGCATAGGTGCTGCCACACTAAAGGACTGATTTCTTACAAGAGCATAACAAGTACCTTGTGGCACCCATAGCATGGAAAGCACACCTTGAACTTGGCCTGGTAGCAAATTGGCAACCAGTCCAGATTTCAGAGCAGAGGTTTTTTTATTTTTTTTATTTTGTTTTGTTTTATTTATTTATTCTTTGATTTATATCCTGCCCTTCCTCCCAGCAGGAGTCCAGGGTCTCACTCTTGTCAGCAATCATGCCACAGCATTCTGCACTAATTTCAGCCCCTGGGTCATGTTGTGCTGCATGGATTTCTGTAACCTTGGCTGACTGGCTACCAGGATTTGGGGCCGAGGGTTGAAATAAACACACAGATACGAAGGCTGGGTTGAACTAAGGGCCACTTTATTAAATTTAACCCTTAAAATAACCTGCAGAGGTAAAACATAGGTACAGGAGCTAGGTTATAATTGAATTATCCAGTTACAGCTATTGGGCGACCACCCTTGCTAGGGGAAGGGCAAGCCACTCTGCTTATCCCTTACCCCCGCCCCACCCCGAGGGTGAGTAGGGGAGTCTTCCCACATCACCACCCCCCAGGGCAGTACAACTCCGGGTGGATGAGGTAAGTTGGCCCCAAAGGCAGCCCATATCCTGCCCCCAAGCCGTACAGCTCTGAAGGGCAGGCCTCCAGATCTGCCAAACACCCCAAAGGTGCCTAGGGTGCCACCCAGCTGTCTTTACCAGCTTCCCTTCCCGCACCTTCCTGCCACAAAAGGGTGTCAAATCTCTAGACACCCTTTACCCCACTGCCGAGGACCAAACCTCACAGGAACCTCTGCAGGTCTGCCAAAAAAATGTTGTTACCCGCATCTGACAGGTGAATGCCATCCGGCCTATAAAGTTCAACCCTATCGTAACTTATGTCATGTGTGTTTTCTCTCTGTCAGTTATTACTCACTGGCATTGGATTGGCGGTCAAATTAAGTTTATAGCAGCACACAAGGTAGACAGAAAAGGGTAGAGAATCTTCTTACTCTTATTTATTTCCCAGACCTCTTTCAGAGGTGAAGGGTCAAATCTATAAAGAAGTTTGGGCAGCCATGTTGAAAGATACAGGCACAGCACTGCAGGCAGGGGGTTGCCAACCCTGCTTGGATATGGAAATCTTTGCAGAGGATCCCTAGTCAAGCTTTACCAACAGCACAATCCAAACCATATCTACTCAGAAGTAAATCCTATTGAGTTCTATGGGGCTTAGTAAATGTGTTTAGAATTGCAGCCTTCAGCAGCATCCATCTTTACTCCTGAGTGCTCCTATCTAACATCTCTACAACACCAGGCTCCTTTCTTCCTACAGTGACCTTCTGGTGACTGCCCTGGCCTGAGGGCACTTAAATCCTTCTTGCTAAAATCAAGTAGGATAGATTAAATGTTCCCTACCCAGGCTCTATCTTTCAGCTAAGATTTCTATCTTAATTTCCAATCCGATAAATGTTTTTGTTTGAATTGTATGCTCCAAGCAACTGTGGTTGATGCTTCATGTATCATGCTTAATGACATCACTTGGGCCCACCCTTTGACATCACTATGGCCCGCCCCATGGCATCACTATGACCTGCCCCCATGACATCACTAGGGCCTGCCTATCTCAGGCTTTGAGATGCTTCTGACCTGACAACCCTACTTTGAACTATGATTGACCACAAACTACTCTTGAAATTCTCACCAATTTAAAAAGCAGCTAATATTATTATCATTATCTATCAGCATTCCCACCATTATTGTTGGCCTGCACTAGCATACATATGGTACACTCCGGATTTTCAAAGCCTTTCAGTACATGAACTTAAAGCATTCTTATATCGGCCACTGCTGTTGTCCCCAGATTGCAGAGAGAATAGTGGCTTGCCTGATAAGTTGAGGTGCAATTTGAACTGGGGTTAGAAATTTAGCTTCAGTGATTTCAAGGGAACTTTCACCTATATGCACAGGGGCCCTTTTTTCACACATTCTTAGCCAGACTAAGTGCTGTTTTAGGATGAGCTATATTTACCTGGAAGTTTCAAAATGTGATTGCAGCAAACAGCTAATTCATTCATTCATTGGCGATCACTCATGGCCGAGTAAGACTGTCTTCCAAGATAATATGGTTGAAAGAACTTGTGCATGAATTTCTTATATGTGGGGAGATCGGCACACAACAGTCAACACACAATCTTGACAGAAAAAGACTTTGTTCCAATGGCATGGATACCACCACGATTGAAAGTCTTTTATCTGCTGCAGCCTTCATCCGCCTTCACAGCCGTTGTAACATAAACATTGTTATCCTCCGCCTGTTCTGCCACTGAGGACATTCTTGGATCGTTCTTTGTCTGGTTCCTCTCCCTTGACCTTACCACCATGTGTAACCCTGCTGGGAGTACATGACTCCTGACGGCATTGCTCACAGGGTTCATTGGAACATGCAAGCCCACTCACCACTGCAAGGTGATGATCCAGCGAGGGGGGTAACAGTATATTTGCATGTGCACCAAAGTTCAGATTGACGACATCCACTGTTGGCTTTCTGACTGAAAAAAGATTAGCTATCCCTGCTTTAATTATGTAAATAATTAAATACATATTCTCCATATGTAATCTCCCGTTGCAGAAAAAATAACCCAAAGCTCAGAAGAAGTGATATTTCTGTTTTAATTTTTTTTTTTAAATCCATTTTGGTAATAAACTGTTATTAAAAGTAGTTGCTCTCAAAAGAATATCCTTTCTTTAAGGTTGCTTCGTCTCATCTTGCAAATGACAAGACAGAACAGCACATCATCTTACAGAATTATTAGAAAATGATAATGGTCACAACCTGCTTCCAGAAATACCATGTGTGAACGAAGAAGAATGCACAAGTTAGGCTGCTCTTGAACTGGCTTAAAATGAATGAGTGAGGCCCTTGGGCCAAGGTGTCAACCTAAGTTCACAACACGCAAGTAAGCCACAGCAGCTTACTACACTTGAAGATGGAAAGTGGAATGCTTCCCCACTATGTGCTTTCCAGAGCTTACTTGCTTTCATTCGCACAAAACAACTAATAAGACAATCAAATTTTGACTAGCACAAGGCTGGAGAACCAGTGGCCTTCCATATGTTGCTGGACTACAACTCCCATCAGCCCCACTCAGCATGGCCAATAGTCAGGGATGATAGGATTTGTTGTCCAGTAATAAACAGCAAAAATCTTATATTCACACCTGTGGCTGGTGCTGGCAGACAAGCTGGGCTGAGGGCCAACCTAGATGTTGCACAGCAGATGCATATTAGAATCTCCCAAGCTTGGATTTGTTTTGTCAAGAAAATAAAATAAAAACAGCTGAAGGACACTGAGAACAGCAACAGGGAGCCCAGCATCACTGTGACAGCTGCTGGGATCCCACTGCCCTGGCAGGGGCCAACTACAACACCTGCCCTAGACCCCCCCTTTAATATTTTTGTAGGCTGCAACTATTTAACTTTCTCACAATTTCCTTAATGTAGTACTGCTGTAGGGCATTGTGTAAATTTTAAATGGTGATGCCAAACAGAGGAGTACACTGGCACAATGTAAGCTACCGAAAGGGCCCGCTATTGTAACAGGGTGCCCCTAAATGGGCACTATACCAGCCCTATCCTCCTAATCCAAATCCTGCCCTGTTGCATAGATGCTATTCATTTTTTTAAAAACCAAGGAAAAATCTGATAGCAGCTCTTCTCATAAAAGAGAGCCCGTGTGGTGTAGTGGCTAGACTAGGACTTGGGTGAGTAGGGTTCAAATCCCCACTCAGTCATGACGCTTACTGGTGACCTTGGGCCAATTGCCAATTCTAAGCTTAACATGCCTCACAGGGTTGTTGTGAAGATATTATGGAGAAGGGGAGAACCATGCATGCCACTTTGAGCTCCTTGGAGGAAAGGTGGGATATAAATGCAGTAAGCATCATCATCAGTGCAAATAAATAAATAAATAAATGTTGCACCCTGTTTAGTTGCATGTTTAGTTGCACCCTGAGTTCATGTGCAGCCATTCTTCAGGCAAACATGTCATTCCCAGTTGGAAAACACTGCACAGTCTTTTTATTTTCTACAAGCAATCTCAATGTTTCACCAATATTTATAGGCTGTGTTCTTCTGATTTTGTGGCTATTTTGCATTACTTATGTATGTATCTATTTCATTTGAAACATTTCTCTATCACCGTTCTTCAAATCAGGTTCCGGAGGTGGTGTACAACAATGTAGATAAATTACTTAAAACCTAATGCATACAATGAAACACTAATATTAATGAACATAATAAAAGACAGCAGATAAAAATGACAAGGCAGATGGAGGAATTATACAAATGAAAATGCCCATGTATTTTTTATTTTTTTAAAAAAGAATCTTAACCTGGTGTCCAAACAATTGTAATGTAGGTGCCAGATGTATTGTATAAACAATACGCCCCAGTCCCTTTTAGGGATCCTGGTAGCTTGGATCTGCTCCCAATACTCACCCAATAGAGCTCAAGAATGAACGAAACAAGATGGAGGATAGAGTATTTTTATTTCTAACACGTGCACGTGCAGAAGGGCCAAGCCAGTTCTGACAAACTCTGCTGTGCTGGCCTTTTTATAAGCTTTATTTTACTAATTATTCATGCATCAATTTCATCACATCTACATCATAACTACATCATTAATCCATGCCCATTTCCTCCTAGTAACCATATTTAGAAGTTGTTTTTCACACTTGTTATGTTCACATTGACCTTGTACATGTGCAACATAGTTTGCAACATAGTCTGATACTTTCTTCGACACAGGTGCATTTGCAACTATAAGCCTGTGAGAATACAGTTATCTATTCTGCAAACACAGCTTTTAACAAACAATGATTCTACAATTCAGCAAATTAGCATTTCTCTTTACACACACACAAGTAAATTAACTGTCAGCATTTTAACACAAACAAGGTGATTCTCAATTCTTTTCTATTATGAATTCAAAACAGGCAAAACAGGCCTAATACTCCTTTTTATTTTGACTATGCAAAGAAAGCTTAATTAAACAAAATATGTTATTAATTCAAACAATCAAACAAACAGAATTCAGTGTTACAATTCCCCCCTTAGAAGCTTTTTGATATTCATATCATATAGCTTCTTCATTCTGAATCACTTGTTGATACATAATTCTGCCATACATTTGCATACTACTTTTATTTACTGCATTATCTATTATGCTACGAATACCATCCATGATTACAGGCATTAGGCAAGGTAAAAGCATACATCCCATTAAAATCAGAAGAACCAATACAATCATTGTCTTCATTCCTCCAAACCAATTGAACCAACTTCCCCAAGCTCCAAGATTTATTCCTTTCCAAGTTTGTACTGGGACATAAGCAAGCTTTTTGATTTTATTAGCAATGTCTTTTACTATATTGCCGTTGTCATCAATTTTCACACAACATTCTGTCAAATTAAGGAGTCCGCAGACACCTCCTTCTTTAGCTAACAAATAATCCAAGGCCAATCGGTTTTGGAGTATTGCTTCTCTCATTTGAGTTGATTGATCAGCAAGCAAGGTTAAAGCTTTAGCTGTTTGATTGGTTATTATCTCTATTACCGCCTGAAGTCTAATAAGGCGATTCAAAATGTATATTGGGCCGCGGTAACCCGCTGAACCATCTTGTGCCCATGAAGCAGGATCATAATGTTCAATGATCCTTTCTGGAGGCCAAGTATCTCTCCAACCATTGTCTTGGCCTTTTGTTAAAGAAAGATCAAGTGCCCTTTTCTTTCTTTCAGACTGTTCTCTATCAAACACTGGGACTAAAGGATTTAGACTTCCACCTTTTATGGTATACATTGGCTGTATGATTCCAACATAGCAAATGCCAGTCCAATTTAAGGGAAGAATTGCATAAGCCTTTTGATCACAAATCCAATAGTGTCCTTTTAATGCAGGCATAGTAGTATTGTGTAGAATTGGAGAATTTTTATTATAAGGAATGTAATATGTATCCTTTGCACCGAGAGGGCCTGTGACAATGCAGTATCCTTGTCCCAAAACAAAATTACACTTCCATAATTGGGATTCATTTTTGTATGTACATCTAGTATCATTATTAGTTTGGTTCCATACTGTCCAATAATTCTGAAATCCCATAATAACGGTTCCATTAAGGTGCTTCCATAGCCAACCTTGATCTTTTAAGACAGTAGGAATCGTTAGATTCCTTTCTTGGCACTCATTCAATTGAATATCTGTGTAAGGATCCGAACATTTAGACCTACATGAACTCCGATTGCGTGCATCAGGAATACATGAACACCATGTTCCATTTTCAAGTTGGACATGTGTGTTATTCCATCGGGAAGCAAATTTAGTACAGTTTGTAACTGGACAATTACCAATGGAACAATACTCTCGCCATCCCAACGTCCAATTACATTTACTGGCTCCAACATATTTGCCTCTTGAAATATTTTGTTGGAGACAATATTTGCCCAAACTTGATTTGTACAACTCCCATTCATGTGGCTCTGTCCAAGTGCTTAGATTAACATGTACTTCACTTTTGTTACTTAAAAGCCAATAGGGTGCAAGGGGAAATCCTATCCATGGCCATTTTAAAAATCCTTTTGGACTTCCACAGATCCAACAATTTGTAAGGTTAAACCCTTTGGCTACCTCTTGAGCGAGTTCAACAAACACATTTTCCCTTTTTTCCTTCTGGAATGAGCTCCTTTGACCTCTACATATTCCCGTTTCTTGAGTGGAAAAAGGAGTTGGAAGGCAGATATATACCACAAATAAAGAAGTGAGACACAAAATAGTACCAAGGATAGGCTTAAAGTCCAGAGAATTAATATCTGCTGAGTTTCTTCCCATTTTAACATGAGATACAACTTAGGCCACAAATCTATTACCACTGTTTGGAACTCTGTGATTCACCCAAGTCCGAACCACTGTATGCCACTGATATGGCCTATCAAGGCGTGAACCAATTAAAGGTGGTCGTTTCTGAATTACCACCACAGGAACTCGAAGATACCTTTGATAGTTCCTTTCGTCTCTTGCAGCTATTATTACAATTAATGGGGAAGGTGGAACACTTCCTCCCATTGACTTAAGTCAAAGATTTCAATTTCAATCTGCCCTTTTATTGCAAAGTCTCTAATTACCAGGATATGCTTTCAGTACTACCACCTTCCTGCCCAATCCGCCCTTGGCGAACAATGTGGTTGTTGAAAATGCAAAAAGGTGTACGTAACCATACTCCACTGCTGATATTCTCCAAATTCCCCGTTAATCACTCGAGCATATTTTACTGTGACTGACACTTTTGATCCGGCCCCATGGGGCAACCGTACTGGTGAAACTATAATCCGAAAAGGGAGAGGAGGAGTAGATCCCCCCATCTACCACCTCAGACGTACAGTCCTGAGATCAATATCGGGTGGAAGGACAGAATTCAGAAAGGTTCGAGCAATAGTATGTAGATGTTGTTTTCTTTCCTTAGTACACGTATCTACAATTTGGACTACTGTTATTGGAATCTTCCTCCTAAGGTCTCCTGGTACTTGTATACTAGTAGGCTGGATGTGAAAAGGTTTCCGTGAACCGCCCATACAATCTCAGTCTCTCTGTCTCTTCAACTTGAGCTTCAGGTTGAAACCCGGCACGGTTTCTGACAACCACTTTTCTTCAGGCGTCTGATCCTTCGCCTCTCCAGGTGGGGAGTCCTTGGCTACTCCCTTCTCTGGTTCCTCAGTAATGACAGGCTCTGCTTTCTTTATCCTACTGGCATGGACCCACCGCTTATGGCCTATGAGCTTTACTGCCGATTCGGTAATCAAAATGATCTGCTCCAGCGGTCCCCACGTGGGCTGCAAAGGTTCTTGCTTCCACTTCCGAACTCGTACCCAATCTCCTGGTTGGTATTGGTGGATAGCCACATCCAAGGGTAACCTCTGAAACTCACGATTGTGCCTGTGAATAGAAGACAAAACACCCTGCAAGGCAGTAACATATTCCAATAACTGTCTGTTCCCCAATTCCCCATTAATTTCTGTCTGGGGCCCAGGCTCAATGGGAGGTCTGCCAAACAGTGACTCAAACGGAGTCAATTTTGTTTTTCCCCTTGGAGTATTTCTCATGATGGTTAAAGCCAATGGCAATGCTGTTATCCAATTCAACTTAGTCTCTTGACAAAGCTTGGTCAATAAAGTCTTAACCGTCCGGTTAGCACGTTCGACTTGACCAGATGATTGTGGTCTCCATGGGGTATGGAGGTTCCACTTGAATCCTAAGGCTGCACTTATAGCACAAATTATTTTACTCACAAAATGTGGGCCTTGGTCTGACTCAAATGTCTCTGGCATAGAATATCTTGGAAAGATTTCCTTCAGCAGTATCTTTGCTACTGTAATTGCTGCCGCCGTTCGCGTGGGGAAGGCCTCTATCCACCCTGTCAATTGATCTATTACAACTAGCAGGTACTTATACCCTGCAAATCTTGGCAATTCTGCAAAGTCTATTTGTAATCGCTGGAAAGGATAGTAGGCCCATGGTCTTCCTCCCATTGCTGATGGTGGTTTTGGGGCAGGATTTGTCGCTGCGCAGATAGTACATCCATACACTGCTCGCTTTGTTTCTTCATACAATCCTGGTGCAACTATTTGTCTAATTAAAAGATCCCCTAAAGCGTTGCCTCCAAGATGAGTCTGTTTATGAGTCTCTAATACAAGAGCTCGAAGCACTGCCTTTGGGACAAAGATTAATCCTGCAGGTAATTGCCACCAACCATTGGATAACTTCTGAGCCCCATACTGTATTGCAGCATCTTCTTCCTTTTTAGAATATTGAGGGATCAACTCTCTCCATGGGATCATGATGCTCATTAAATTCTTCTCCAACAGCTGTCCACTCAATGCTGCTTCCTTTGCTGCCTCATCCGCTTGATGATTCCCCTTTCGCCTAGCTGAATCTGATTCTTTTCCATGGGCCTTCACATGAATAATAGCTACCTTATTTGGCAATTGAACACATTCCAAAAATTCCTTTATCATCTGTTGATGCTCAATTCTGTGTCCATCACTTTTAATAAAGCCTCTTTCCTTCCACAACATAGCGAAGGCATGTGCAGTTTGGAATACATACTTAGAATCAGTGTATATATTCCCTTCTTGTTGATTCAATTCTTTCAAAGCCTCTATGGCTGCGGCCAATTCCGCCATCTGGGCTGAATAGGTAGGTGGCAATTTAACACTCTTTATAGGCTTCAGGTCCTCACACACAGCGCAGCCTGCATACCGCTGTCCATCTATTACCTTCGAACTTCCATCCACATATAAATGTCGTCCTGCTATTGGCTGATCAGTCAAATCTATCTGAGGTTTCAATGAACATTCTAATGTCTGAATACAATCATGTATTAATTCTCCCGGTTCGGGCAGTAGTGTTGCTGGATTCAAGGTATTACAAGCTTTCAGATGTAAGCCTTGTCATCCTAAAGTCTATATGGTTTGAGCCCATCTGGTAAGGCTAAAGCTGGTGCTTCTTGCAAAGCTCGCTTAATGTTCTCAAAGGCTTGGTGACATTCTTTAGTCCATTTCCAATCAGTTTCCTTCTTTAATAACTCATACAGGGAAGTGGCATAACTGCTATAATTTGGTATCCATTGTCGACAAAAGCCAGCTAAACCCAAAAATGATCATAGCTCCCTAACATTTGGTGGTGGTGGTAAACCACAGATCGCTGTCCGCCTTTCAGTCGATAACATTCGTCCCTCCTGTGATAGTTGGTATCCTAGGTACGTTACTTGCTTCTGGTTCCACTGTACCTTATCCTTGGACACTCGGTATCCACAGGCATGCAAATGATTCAATAGGCTCACAGCGTCTTGTTTATTGCTCCTCTTATCTGGGCTACAGATCAAAAGATCATCCACATAGACCAGCAATGCTGACTTTGGTTGTCGTTGATACCATGGTCCTAAATCTTTCTGTAATGCCTTAGTAAATTCAGATGGGGAGCTTATAAATCCTTGAGGTAATACGGACCAAGTTAGTTGACACTGTCGATGGTCAACTGGGTCTTCCCATTGGAATGCAAAAAGATCTTGACTATCTTCATGAAGGGGTACTGAAAAGAATGCATCTTTTAAATCAATCACAGTAAATCGGGTAGTATCGCCAGGTACATGAGCCAACAGAGTATGTGGGTTTGGCACTACTGGAACATCTTCTAAAACTTTTTCATTGATAGTTCGCAAGTCTTGCACCATCCTATACTGTCCTGGGCGGCCTTCCTTGGGAACTCCAAATATGGGGGTATTATGAGGACTAGTAGTTTGATGTAATCATTGGTAATGGATAAAGTCCGTTACTAGTTCCTTCAAACTTAGGCGTACTTCTGGCTTCAAAGGAAATTGACGTACTGGAGTTGGGCCTACCCCAGGCTTCAATCTGACCTTTACTGGTTCAGCATTGACCGCACGAGCAGGATTATTCTTTCTGGCCCAAATATCAGGATGGATCCCCTCCGGAGGCTCCCACTGTTGTTTCTCTTTAACTTCTGACTCCCCCCTTAGGATCATTTGGAAAGCGCATTCTTGTTGCTTTGGTATCTTTACTTCCAAGGTTTTTCCTCTAAATATAATTTGGGCTTGAAGTTTTGCTAGAAGATCTCTTCCAAATATTGCAATGGGGCAGCCATCCGAAACCAAAAACTGATGTGTAAAATATTGTTGTTTATCTTCTATCCCTGGAAGGTGTACCTGTATGGGCTGAGATAAAGGGACCCGACGACGTTGTCCTTCTATTCCCATTACATCTTTGGTTTCTTTAGTGAGGGTCAAGGGTAGACGGGACATTGCTCGTGGAATCATAGAGAAAGCCACTCCTGTATCTACTAGCCCTTGGACCACCGAATTATTCAGGGTAAGACACACATATGGTTCTTCCCGCGAGCCGCCCTCATATCCCGTCCATCTTCATTCTGATTCTTCCTCCTGCCCTCTGGCAACTGTGATTCGGGCCTGAGGTGGATTTAAATCGGAATTTGAGGCTATCCTCGATTCCCTATAGTTGTCTCGAGAGCCAGGGCCCTCTCTATAGCCATATGGGCCTCCCCGTCCATCTTGGAGAGGTCTAGGTGCCTCATTTCTGCAGTCTCTTGCCCAATGGCCTTTTTTTAAACACTTAGCGCATTGGTCCTTTTCTAACCTCCTCCCTAACTCTCTTTCCTTGTTCCTTTGATTTACACCAACCACTGCCGCCATCAGATCACATTGTTTTTCAAGCATACTACATTGCTTTTTCATTAGCTTTCCTTCTTCCTTCTTGCTTAGTTCATCCCTGTTTACATAAACCTTGAACGCAATGTCCATTATTTGTCCCAGTCTCATACCCACCACTCCTTCCACCTTCTGCAATTTCTTCCGAATATCTGAAGAACTTTGGCCAAAAAACAAAGAAATTAGAAGCCGTTGATTTTCATCAGCCTCTAGATTAAGAGTAGTAAACCTTCGCATAGCTGTGGTAAGGCGATTAAGAAAGGAAGAGGGAGTTTCCTCCTTCTCCTGATGAATTTCATATAATTTTGCCACATTCATTGGCTTAGGAATGGCATGTTTAAGTCCATGTAAAATCAATGTTTTATATCTAGTGATTTCAGGGGCTCCTATTCCTGGAGTTTGAATCCATCTACGAGGTTCTTGTGTCGGTAAAACATGTACTGGAGCTAAACCAGGTGCATTGCCACCTTGTCTCTGCTCTTCCAATGCAAGAGCCGTGGCCTGAGAAAGTACTAATGACTTTTCTTCTGAACTGAGAAGGGTATTCATCAATGTCTGAATATCAGCCCAAGTAGGGTGGTGGCTAGCAAAAATAGTCTCCCATAATTGACAATGTTTATCTTGGTCTTCTCTCAGGCCTGGCATCTGATTTTTCCAATTATATAAATCAGAGGTGGTAAAGGGCACATGTACATAAGCAACTTGTCCCTGGCCATCTAACATCTCTCGCATTGGTGCCATAAGGTGAGAGGCATTGGCCAAAATATCTTCTGATGCAAGACTATTTCTGCCTTCATCTCTACTTATGGGAGTGGAGCTATATGTGCGCCCACTCCGCAAGGTATGTCCATCCATTCTTTGATTTTCCCTCCTAACTTCCTCAATCATGTGGAGACGTGGGTCAATCATTTGGGGCGAGGCTCCTAAATTCTGGCTTTGTCGCACAGAATAAGCATAACGATCCAAAATATCATATTCTTGTCTTATGCGCCTTAAAAATTGACTCAAATCCTGGAACGTCACTGCAGTTCCAGACGAAGTTCCAGCAATAGGTGATTGACTTAAATCTTGTTCCATTGCTGTACTTCCAGAAGAAGGGGTTCCAAAACTAGTGGACTGGGTCTGCAGAACAATAGACTGTTGATACGTTGGGGGCTGTACTTGAACTGATAGCACAGCCTGAACTGATGATTCAGCCTGAGCTTGGGTAGGTGGCCCAATTTGGGCTGGTGGCAATTGGACCGCCTGTGGTGGCTGAATTCCCTGTGTTGGCACTGGTAATACTGGTGGTGCTGGCAAAGGAATGGCTGGAGGTGGGCCCGTGGGCGAAACCAGCCATTCTTCTTCTTCTGCCTGAAGGACTGGGGACTTTATTTCCAATTTCTTCCCCTTATTAATTTGGCATTGAGCCAAAGCCATTTCCAGCGCACACTCTGAAGGTGGGTCTAGGCAGATGATTCTCCACCCCCTAGCATACCACCACAAGGTTAACTCGTCTGGCAGCATGTCAAAAAGGGTGGCTTCCAACTGCCGAGCCCTTGTAATGTTAAACGTTCCTCCCAGTGGCCAATCAATACCCAGCTCCACCCATGTTTCATTACAAAACATTGACAACTGCTCTTCATTCGGGACCGGCCCTCCAGAAGAGACAACACTTTTCTTAAACTCAGAGAAATTTTGCAAAATACATTCAAGGGGGGTCATTTTCCAATTGCCCTTTCTCTTCTGACTCTTTCCAAACCCTTTCTTCTCTTCCTTCTGTCCTATCTTGTCTGTCTTTCCCTGTTTTGAAGCACTCTGCCCCATGTTCCCGTGTCCAGTCCTATCTGCCCTTTGCAGATGACGTACGACTCCGGGGGTAGCCTCTCTGTCTACCTGGGGAGTGTCTGAGACAAAACAATAGACAGATTACATTCCGATGCACCCTTCCCCTCTCCTGTGTTCAGACGACACTTGGGTAGCCTCTCTGTCTACCAGGGTAGATGTCTAAAACGGAACAACGGACAAATGACATACAACACTCGCTTCCCGGTTTTCGCGGCCCTTCTCCTCGCGGAGGTAGGGAAACGCGCTACTCATGGTCCTCACTCACTTCAGGGTACACTGCTGCAGATAAGCCCTGTCTCATACACACACTTTCACACACCACTCTCTTCACACTTAAGCCCAGTGGGCTCTTACCCCTTTCGAAGAGACGTTGGAACGTTGAAACCCCCTGCTCTTCTCCAATCCTCTCCAACCTTGTTTCGATTTAAAAGGGAGTCATCATGGCAATACCTCGTCGCCCCAATCCGCTCCCACAGGCTTGGGCAGGCTGAAAATAGCCTGGAGCGCTCTTCCCAACCCCCTGCAAGGACCACGTCCAAGGCAAAGAGGAATGCCAACAAGATGAGTCCCAGCGGAGTAACGCCAAATTGTTATAAACAATACGCCCCAGTCCCTTTTAGGGATCCTGGTAGCTTGGATCTGCTCCCAATACTCACCCAATAGAGCTCAAGAACGAACGAAACAAGATGGAGGATAGAATATTTTTATTTCTAACACGTGCACGTGGAGAAGGGCCAAGCCAGTTCTGACAAACTCTGCTGTGCTGGCCTTTTTATAAGCTTTATTTTACTAATTATTCATGCATCAATTTCATCACATCTACATCATAACTACATCATTAATCCATGCCCATTTCCTCCTAGTAACCATATTTAGAAGTTGTTTTTCACACTTGTTATGTTCACATTGACCTTGTACATGTGCAACATAGTTTGCAACATAGTCTGATACTTTCTTCGACACAGGTGCATTTGCAACTATAAGCCTGTGAGAATACAGTTATCTATTCTGCAAACACAGCTTTTAACAAACAATGATTCTACAATTCAGCAAATTAGCATTTCTCTTTACACACACACAAGTAAATTAACTGTCAGCATTTTAACACAAACAAGGTGATTCTCAATTCTTTTCTATTATGAATTCAAAACAGGCAAAACAGGCCTAATACTCCTTTTTATTTTGACTATGCAAAGAAAGCTTAATTAAACAAAATATGTTATTAATTCAAACAGTCAAACAAACAGAATTCAGTGTTACACCAGGCATATGTCTTTAGGAAGAACATTTCAAAGCCAGGGCACCACAACCACCAAGAAAGCCCTTCCCTCATGATTGCATAACGCACTTCAGATAAGGTGGACACTTGAAGCAGGGCCATAGCTGAAGTTTTTAAGACTCAGGCAAGCTAGTATGAGAAGAGGTGTTCCATCTGGTATTTGGGTTCCAAGTTGTTTTAATGTAAGTATCAATATTTTGAACTAAGCCTAGAAATGAATAGGCATTCATTAATACCTGATGAATAGTAAGTATACATTCAAAAAACCAGAAAGGACCACTAGGCCATTCAGTCTAGTTTAACCCTCTGCTCAAAGGCAGGACCATCTGCTTGCCAACTGTTACAGAATCATTACCTTATACAATCCTGATTGATTTGCTATAGACTGTAGCACAAAAAGATTCCTGCAGACCAGTGGTGGCTGATGCCCCTTGGGGCTGGTGGGGAGACCCACAGTAGGTGGAACCAGAGCCATTGACTGGCAGAGCCAACTCATTAAGGTTTGTCCCTGTTCTTCTCCCTGCTGAGGGCAATACTAAGGGGGAGGAAGCTGACAGCCAGGACCACCCTCTGGACTGGTTGCAAGTAAGAAGGCAGGCAGGTGAGGGCTAGATGGGGACAGTGCCCCATTTGCCCTAATGGACCAGCCTCCACAGACCAAATATCTAGTACACAAGTGGGTAATCCACAGTCCATAGGCCACATCTGGACCTTCTCCTTGTCCTCCGTGGCCTGCTAGTAGCCCACCAGTTGCCCTCTTGGCTTAGTGTTATGTCCAAACTGAGGATAGTGGTTTCCTTTGCTTCAAACAGCTCATGATCTGAAGCCAAGATTTTTTCTTGGCTTACCAATGGTGGTTAGTTTGAGCAAAACAAACCATGATCTTCCAGTTGTGGGCATAACACTAAGCTAAGGATCATGGCTTGTTACTCCTGCTGAGTAGAGGGAGGAGTGAAGTGGGAGTAGGCTGTGCATTCATAGTCATTAGCCATGGCTTACCATTACATGCAAACACACCCAAAATTAAACAAGAGTCATTTTATTTTATTTTTTTAAATTGGTAATCCTAACTAAAGGGGAAGGCAAAAGGGAAAAAAAGTGGTCCAGAAGCCAAGAAATTCCTGTATTTCTCCTTATCCTTCAGCTATAATGGTATACTGTGCAAGCTTCCACGGCATGCCAGTCTCACCCACACCAGATTTGTTCAAAACAAATAGCAAGGAGGACAAGCTTTTCAAAAGAAATGTTGTGAATTGATCTGTCTGCACTATTCACTTGGAAGGTTTCTCATCGGCTACATGTTGAGTTATCATTATCCTATAAGCAGAACCTAAATATCCCCCATCACAATGCACAGCAGGCAAGGGGCCCAACCCTTCAAGAGGCAATGATCAAATCAAAAATGCATGTGGTGGAGGTTGCATTTGATTAGCTAAACCATGTAGTGTGTAAAGGGCAATATGAGGGTGGTAAAACAAGCTTTTTGTGTCTTTAGTAATTTCAGTTTCTGAAAATGTTTCTGAAACCAGTTCTGGCCAGAGTGTGAATATGCACTAAATCATATCAATGCTTCTGGTAGGAATTAATATAGACCACAATCATTCACAGTTTAAAATTTTCATTTTCAATTTACATTTAAAAAATGTTATTGTTTACAGTGCCCCCCTTGTTTCAATTATGTTTCGAATGGCAACAGCTCTATGGACCATTTAATTTGCATCCTAGATAGTCATTGCTAAATACTATGGGTGCTGCCATCTTGGATCAGACAATTCCCATTCAATCAGAAACAAGTGAATTTGATAGATTCCGCTTTAGATTCAAACTGCATTGAATTTCTCTCCCATCCCTACTCCAGATTAATAGCACAATGGAGCCATGCGTCACTCATGGCAGCACTAGTGGTGCTGCAGGGCCACACTTTTAACCACATTTTGCCCCTTCGCATGAGTAACACGTGAAGGGGACTCCTATTAGGGCAGCTCCATGATTTCAACTTCAGCCGTTCTTACTCAAAGCTATCACTATGATGAATGGCATTTCCCCATGTCCTGGTTTCCCATTGATATATCCTTTAACTTCAATACAGCATGTTGAAGGCCAGCGACCTTCACAGCTCCACAGAGATGTGCCATGAATGTAGTGCTGTAGCCACGGTGCCACAAATTGGTCAATGAGTGTGTCACACCACAGGGTCTTATTCCCCTGCTCCTTGTCTGAACTCGAACATTTTGCTGCTGAATTTAGATCTGAAGCAAAGTGAAGCTGAGGTAGGGAGAGTGGACTAGGACAGCCTCGCTTACATCTGTGTGTTCAGGTGTTAAAGTGCATGGAACAATCAAATCTGTGAAGTTAAAAGCAGTTGGATATTCTCCTGTACTCAGAGAGAGCAAGTTTCCACCTTAAATACATTAAATTGTACAGCAGCAGCGGCAAAGGTGGTCAATGCAATTAAATTCAAAACCTGAATGTATTGAACTTTTCTGCAATTATACATGGGTCATCTCTGGACAATATGTTGGCCATCTGGTAGCATCTGTGCCGTTCCCACTAATAGAGTTCCTGCTGTGGCTCCAGGCCATGACAGGCAGCACTAAGCGGGTCACATGTTGTGTCTTTCAGCCATATTTAGGTCACAGGGTGTTTTTTCTTCTTCTTCCTCTTTTTCTTTTTGGAAGGGGCACATAGGAATAGTCTAGCTTTTCACAACGGCAAAGGGAATGAAGAGTCTTTTAACTCAGGTACTTAGTGTTCATAGGAAAGAAACAAAAATTTGCCGTGTTTTGAAATGTGCCACTCAGAACCAAAATGCACAAACAGAAGGCAGGGGGAGAATAAACTGAAAACCATACAGAAATGTTAAGAGCTTGTAAATGCTAAAGTACTCATCTCTTCTGTTGTGCAAAATGAAAGCCCCCCTCTCACCTACTCATCCACCCAAAGCTCATATTCCTTATGTGAGTGCTTAGCTGGCTTGCAGGAGAACAGAGAATGTGATATTGAAAAGAACAAGCTCTTTCCCCCTCCACATTTCACCCCCACTCACTCACATACCTTTTGAAAGAAAGAATACAGGCAGTCAAATCAGAACACCTTCCTATATTTCAGGCTCAAATAGATATTCCTTCCTTAATAGCCCTGAATGATACAGTTCTGTAATCGAAGAGTAGTGCTTCTGAGCTGCTACTTATATAGGAATTTACTCCACTTGCAATTAAAGTAGGCCCAATAACAGATGTATAGTCCTTGAGGGGAGACTAGCTGGCTGTGGGATGCTCCCTTTGAGACAAGCAAACTTTCAAAGTGAATTGAGCCCAGGACCAAGCTAGTTCCTTCTCTTTAAGGGAAAAGGTGTCTATGCAAAGTGGCTAGTTCTCATGACTCTCACAAAAAACACCTCCATCTTCCAATCTAGCTGTACAGAGTACTGATTGGCTGACTCATGTGGAAATCCTCCCCCATGCACAGAGTTTGGGGGGGTCCTTAAAAATGGAACAGATTGGTTTTTAGGAAGAAAATTAGCACCAAATAAAGAATGAAATGGATAAACATGCCATGCATCTGAAGAAAAAGAAAGACAAGACCCACAAAGCCTATATGAGCCTATATGCCAGGCCTGGCAACGAAGAGGTCTTCTGTATCTTTAAACGTTGTGCAGGGGGAAGGGAGAATTCCACCTTGTGGTTTTTCCCATTACAGCGTTGCAAGAACACCTGCACTTGGCTGACTTTCTCTTCTCCTAAAGATACAGGATCAGTCTCAGGCCATGAACCTGGCAACCCTAATGAGAGAGGGTGATAGATAGGACAAGGAGCAGATGTGTGTCTGTAAAGGGGAAGGCACAGCAGAAAAACTCATTTTCAGTATTGGAGGCAAAAATGTTTGTCTTGTACTAATGACAGCAACTGACAAAGATCTCTGTGTTGAATTCACTTTCCATATTGAAAGCAACCACTAAAACTAAGACACACACAAAAACCTACAATGGCCCTGCTCACACATAATGGTATGCCAAACATGGCTTACTGTGAATAAGCTGTGCACTAAGGCATACTGCTCAAGCACATGTGCTCCTCTCCTCCCTGTGCTGCATCAGGGGGAAACAAAGAGAGCTCTGGCTTACTATTATGGGAGAACCAGTACTTGTAGTTTGTTTCCCTGACACAAACCAGGAGCAATAAACCAAGAACAAATGGCTTATTCTCATGTTTGCTTGAAGTGAAACAAACTATGAGCATTGGTTCATATGTAATGCTAAGCCGGTGCTTTAGTTTGTTTCCTCCTGGTGTGGCACAGGGAGGAGAGATGCAGGCACAACTGAACTGCATGCACCAGAATGTTGTTCATTCACAGTAAGCCATAGTTTATGGTTTACCATTATATGCAAACAGGATCAATGTATGAAGAAACTCTTATTAGCCATTGCCACAGTCCTAGATGAGAGAGAAGTATTTATTAATAAACCCCATACCTGGTTGCCTACTCTAATAATTGCATTTTAAAAAATATTTTACATATAAGTTACACTTTTTTAAAAAAAAAACCCAGCCCTGTGTTATTTTCTGCAAAATGAGTTGAATAAGGTTTTTAAATACAGTATGCTCTTCTGTATCTTGACCAACATAAGCAATTTCAGTTTGACATCAATTAGCAAGTTGCTTTTACTCTTATAGACATATTTATAATGGAAAGGAGTGCATTTAGGCTTTAAGGTCCTGCCAACTAATCAATTTGATGGACTAATTGATAATAAATGTTAATTGACAACTAACAGCAGTCAATTAATTGCATTTCAAATGCAGCTCCAGGAAGCTGAGCTGAACATTATTTCACCTCAAGCTACTCAAATAAAAGCTCACAGTGACTTTGAACAGGCTTCTGAGGTCAAAATGGACACACTTTCCTATTTGTTATTAGAAGATCATAGCACGAGTTCGTAAAAACAGTGACATATGCATAAGCTCAGTTTGCAAAGTAATTTAAAGAGGGTGGGCACTTAATGGAACATCCCTCCATAATCCCATAAATAAAGGTTGCAGCAGTGCTTTTCTTGTGAAAAACTGTTTTTACTTTCACAAATTCCCTTTGAGATGAATTGAAGGATACAGGTCTCCAGTCAAAAAGGAATATTAGTTTGGAAAAGGTTGATTTGGATCAACAAACTATTGCAAGGGGATGGGACAACAACAGATCCCTTGCTTTGCACAGTTGTGTTGACAGCAGTGGAATTCTGTGCAGTTCTTCCATTTGAAACTCTAATTTAATAAATTGGGAACGGAGTGCCCTTATGTCAGGATGCTTTTAGCTAGTACCAAATACAGTTTCATTTTAGGTGTGTATGTGTGTGTCGGGAGAGACAGATAATGAACAAAAAGTGCTGAAAGTATTCTCCTTCAGCTAGGCCTCAAATGTACTGTGGAAATAAGGGATATATAAGGCACGCTGAAAATTGGCATCCATAATGGATGTTACATGCCTGTTCTTTTACCTGTTGTGAGCAAAAAGGAAGTGAACATTCTTAATTTTCTCCATTCCCACTACGTGGGCTGGCAGGACCCTCTCTGTGTATATGTGCGTGCATGTGTGTATGCGCGTGGACATGCACGTGCACATCAGGAACCGCTGACCACTGCCCCATGTGGTGAGCCACATTACTGCAGCTTCTCAGTAAAGTGCTGCGAACTGCTGCCTGCTGCCCTATACAGCAAGCATTGTCTCTAAGGCTTCTGGATTGGCTTTGCCTAGGCTGGCTGTTGGCTCCTCATGGGCAGGGAGGAGTGTAAGGTGGCTTCTTGTCTCAAT
Source organism: Rhineura floridana (assembly GCF_030035675.1). NCBI lineage: Eukaryota > Metazoa > Chordata > Lepidosauria > Squamata > Rhineuridae > Rhineura > Rhineura floridana. The sequence goes on along the minus strand of NC_084481.1, from coordinate 65,268,584 downwards.
AGAATTTTGCTTGAACAATGAGGTCAATCTGAGCTCTAGTTTGGTTGTCCCCTGATCCTTATTGCTTTTCGGTCCTGACTCCCAGTTCCTGGATCCTGGATCATTCCAAATTGCGGTCCACAACCTAGCCCTGGCTGTGTGTTTATGGAAGCACATCTAATAATTCACAGCTTTGGAACTCCAATCATGAGGATCACCAGTGGGATGTAGCCTTTGACCACATAGTGCACTGGGTGGTGACCACTCAAGTAAGCAGTAAGGAGTTCAAATTAATCAGGAGAAGAGCACTGAAATCTAAATTTTCATACCCAAAGCTGTTTCTGCACATGAATGGCTTTCCAAATCACATGAAATATAAGTTAGCTGATGCCAGGGCAAAAAAAAAGCATCAAGGAAATCAAGGGATGTCCAGAAAAAAATAATCTGATGGGCAATGTAGATGGGCAGTGGTGTTGGTGGTGAATGTTAGCATACCACATCTTGCAGTCTTCACAGACAACAAACAAATCTGTATTTTACATTCTGTACTTCTAATATATACGAGATGAGCATATGACTGGGCAAATTTTAAGTTAGGCATTTGACTACCCTTGTCCCTCCTCCTGGTACTACAGGGGTCTGGAACCTTTTGGCTCCACCAGCCAGATCATTATCAAGGTTGGTCTCATGGGCCAAATTTCACAGATGGTTGGGCAGGCCCAATCACCTGTCAATAAAGCTGAAGAATGTTACAACTGCACTTTCACTGGGGAAATTTAAGGCACTCATTACCATAGATCAGGGTGATTAACCTGTGGCTATCCAGATATTGTTGAGACTCCATCAGACCAGAGAACATGGACAATAATCAGGGATGATGGGAGTTGTAGTCCAGCAATATCTGGAAGGCCACAGGTTCCCCACCTCTGCCATACACGGTACCAGAGAGCAGTTAATGGGGCAAGCACCTACCCAGACAAGTAGCTATTCCCCCTCTCCCGATGCTGTAACTGCCTGTGGATACTTGAAGGAAAGGTTATTTTCACATACAAATTATAACTGAAGGACAAACTAGGGATTAAAATAGGTTGAGAACCTAGTCTGCTTAAATAATAATTAACTCCATCATTAATAATTAACTTTGCCACCCTGGGCTACTTTGGAGGAAGATGCAGGATATATAAATTTAATAAATATAAATTTAATAAACAAAAGCAATAGAGCTACTTCAGAGAAAATACGTGTATGGTGTGATAGTGTGAAATATTCTTCCTTCAGAAATCTAACATGTGGGACAAAGCTACCTTCTGCCCAGAAATTCCTTTTCCCCTTGCCTAACAATGTACACTTTAAAGCAATGTGAAACTGGTTGTTAGGGTTAGTCCATGCACTTGAAAATATATCAGAGATAAAATTAAATGCAGGATTTGAGAGCGACCAAACATTGGAGATGATCCCTTGCAATATTGGATCATGCCACTGCTAATATATCCAAATTAATTAACAGAAAGTGAATCTGATTTATCAAAATACCATGCAGAACTCAATCAATGACTGTGCAGAAGTATTTCGGGGCAGGATAATATTTTCTTTTTAAAATAAAAATTCACATACAGAAGATTCTCCAAAATGTAACTTCATATTTGGGCAGAAGGAGTGTCTATGTCTGATAGAGACACTCAGGGGGGTAAATAATAATGATGCCACATAAAGAGTCCTCCTTCCATATTCTTCTTTCCAGAGCTTGGAAAAGTTACTTTTTTGAACTACAACTCCCATCAGCCCCAGCCAGCATGGTCACTGGATTGGGCTGATGGGAGTTATAGTTCAAAAAAGTAACTTTTCCAAGCTCTGCTTCTTTCCCAGCCATATGTGCCACACCCGGGTGTGCCACACTGTACTATGATGCCAAGGACGTGTGTTCATTTCTGGCTCAAAACTGTGCCTCTGTGCATAGGTGGTGACGTGCCTTTTGTTTTACATAGAGCCGTTTTGGCATTTCCAGTGTTGTTTCCACCCATTTAGTGCAAGTCCGGAGTAATTTGTTTTACACTACAACACAGATCCTGCATTAAAGCTATCACTGCCAGGAGTCCTTGCGACTGTAACTCTTTTTATGGACCAAATGTTTTGGGTCAACACTTATGACAAAAGCTCCTTCTGCAGTATATTGCTCAGCAAAGTGTCCTGCCACTGGAAGGCATTTAGTATTCGGGTCTGCTGCTTAGGCTGTTACTGCAATCCAGTGTTCCCATTTGTTTAGTAAAGCAGCACTAATCAGATATAATGCCCCTGGGCTGCCCATGCCTCATGGAGTTTTAGGACAAAGCCTAGAACTGCCTTCATTTGGTGTATAGGACACAACAGGGAAAGCCCAACCTCACACCACACACGGCAAGGCACCTGGCTCACTGATGCACAGATTAACAAAGGGCTTTGCATGCCGAGTCTCTGTAAAGATGATCTGAAAGCAGCAATAAGAGCAACTTTCCCCTTAACACTCCTGTGGCATACTAGCAGCAGCATGGGTAGTTTGATGAACATACAAAGTTGTGGGCCTGCTTGACTTGGTTTCCTAATAGTAACCACTTCCCCCTTATCCTCTACAAGTAGCAAAACTGAGTAGACAGTGTTTTCATTATGATTTGCGCTTGCAACGGTATCGGGATGGTTATAAGCAATCTCGCCTGCATGTTTGTGCCTGCATGTTGCAGGGCAGACATACTGCTCTGTTTCCAATTGGTGCATGTTCTGTAACTTCCTGCTGAAATCCTGTAACTTTTTACACCACAAATCTTCTGGAGGGGGAGGGGTTGTCCCACTTTTGTTGTGCTATAGTACAAAAGTGTCCCTCCAGAAGGCAATCATGTGGTAACATTGGGGAAGCTTTGCAGAACAATTAATAAAGCAGAACCATAGGTGGGCAGTTCAGTATAAATGTACCACTAATGCACTGTATTATTGTGTCAATGACGTGTTGCAGAATACAGCCAGGGAAGAGGCCCAGGGTTGCAAGCAGCATCCCTTCACTCCTAAGACAAGCTAAGATGTACTTGAATGGCAGATCATCAATGAGAGGGTGAATTTTGTCACAATGAGCATTTAAAGAAGACTTCAATCCTATGTGCTGACCTGGGAGTAAGCCCTGTTGAAAACCGTGGGACTTTCTTCTAAGTAAACATGTATATATGAATAGGCGTCAATCCTTTATCAAAAATACACCTTTAAAACCATTCTAAAACTTGGAGACAGTGTGTCTCTGAATACCAGTTGCTTGGAATCACAAGTGGGGGAGAGAGTTGTTGCTCTCTGATCCTGCTTGCAGGCTTCCCCTAGGCATCTGGTTGCCCACTGTGCAAACAGGATGCTGGACTAGGTGGGCCATTGGCCTGGTCCAGCAGGGCTTTTCTTTTGTTTTTATGTTCTTGTGAGAGGTGGTGAACAGGGCAGAACATTTGGACTCATCCAGCTTCAAAATACATAAGCAGCATGTCCAATGTGAAACATCCCTGCATGTGTTTATTACCTCAATTGCCTGGAGGTGGCAATGAATGAGGCTACTGTGAATGTGTTTTCAAGAGAAACATGCATTTTATATCATCATGGGCACCATCTAATAGGTGTCTTCAGCAGTCAAACTTTTGTCTTACCTGTGAAATTGTGGGATAGCTCTAGCTTTTCTACCATTATCACTGGAAGTGCCACATTTATCCTCTGTTGAGCATCTAAGAGAGTGCACCCAAGCTTTGCTGTCTGCATACTTCCATGACTTCATCTTGCATTTGTTCCCAGCTGCAGGAAAGATCAAGAATAATTTAAAGGACCAGGTTAGATACTTTGCAGGAGTTATACACACAGCTTTTCAGTACTCTTCCCCAGCCGGTTCCCACGATGCCTGCTTTTACAAGTTATAAATTATGTTAGCTTCCTTTGGGGGGGGGGCATAATAAACATTTTATTCTGCTTACCACAAGACTGTGTGTATATTCTGTGATTTTGCTGCTGCACTATGCCAAAGCAGATGCTGGTACTGGATTTAACACCATGAGAATTTCAGAACTATGTTTGTTTTCTTATGATGCAAATTTCTAGTCCTCATTGTGCTGACCATAAACTTGAAAGTGAGCAAGCAGTACCTGGCAAAATTGTCAAGATATCCCCTCATCACAGGGCTATACAGAATTCCTTGTCCCTTTCTTAGAAGGTGAATCATGCAAAATAATCCAAGACATGCACACTGACATAATTGACACAGCAATTGTGTTACCAGTGTGGTGTAGTGGATAGAGTGTTAGACTAGGACCTGGGAAATGAGGGTTCAAATCCCCACTCAGCTATGATGCTCACTGGATAGCCTTGGGCCAGTCACTGTCTCTCAACCTAACCTACTTCACAGGGTTGTTGAGAAGATAAAATGGAGAGGAAGAGAACCAGATACACACCTTGCGCTTCTTGGAGGAAAGGTGGGATATAAATATAAAAACAATGAATTATTTTTTAAAAAAATAGTACAGAGCATGCAAAACCTTGTTACTTTTAGATGTATTTACAGCCAAACTCTTCACTGGTATTAATTCCACATCCAACCTACACTTTGGTTCTATACTTCCTGTTACATCAAATACATCCCACTGTGTATTAAGGCATTAATCCTCCAACAGCTATTTCCCAGCATTCTTCCTCTCTCTTTGCTCACGTCTCATTCGACTTCCCTCTTCAGCCATTTCCTGGCGACCCTAAGGCCTCACTCACTCAGGTTTTCTTCCATTCACAACCACACAGCTTCTTTCTTTAGAGAAAATATTGCACAAAGGGAAAGGCACAGAGTGGGAACCAAACGAAGGATCAGTGATGGCAACCTTTGTCGAAAGGTTGGCCCTGTCCTAATAGTGCCTACTTTCCTTTAGGGCTGATAGGATGGAAGGCAGGGAGAACAAGAGCAGGTAGAACCTAACCTAACGACAGGTAGAGCCACCACCAACCCTGCCTTGTTTTAAGTAAGAAGGCAGGCAGGCAGGCAGGGGTTTGCTGAGGCCAGACTCAAGTTGGTGGGGCAGTGCCCCATTCACGCTAAACGGCCAGCCTCCCGTCCTCAGTCCGGTGCTTCCCTTCTGCCCCAGCTGGAACAGCAGCAGCATTAGTCAAAACAATCGAAACTGGGATGAGTCGTGCAGAAACTACCCATAGTAGCGATTATATGGCCACATAATGATAGTACTATCCCATTAATGTCAGAAGCAAGTATCTGATTCTGTGCCATACCCCTCTGTTAAGACACAGCAGCAGGCTTAAACAAGAGGTCTCTTTCCCCTGTTAAAGGGGAAAGTTAAGACTTTCATTTTGGGCAAGCTGCCAGAGGAGGGTGCTCTGCTGTTAGCCAAAAACCCTTCCAAGTAGGATAGACCGAACAAAGAGGAATCCTCTCTATCTTATTGTGACAAGTGCCTCTCTCTCTCTCTTTTTTGTGCCCCATTCTGTCACTTCCCTGTTCCTTTACAATGGGAGTGCAATGATCTTGTCTAAATGATTTCACAGGCTTTTGTTCAGATGCTCTACTTTTAACATTTCAATTTTGTCATTTTGTTGTTACACAAAAGGTGCACTTCTACAGTATAATGTTGCCAGAATTATCTCAATGAGGAGTAATGGCTTTTAATGTTTTTCTTTAAAAAAAAAATCGTTAACAACCACATTATCCGTGACCTGATCAACATCTTGGTCTATCTCCTGAGAAGGCCAACAACACAGAGCTTTGAATCTAATAAAAGCATCTGTTAACTGTAATCTCTCAACATTTTAACTGAGAACACTCAAGAATATCTATGAAGATATGGATGAGGTTAGACAACAGAGTGTGGGCTAAATTTTAAAAGCAGCAGTTTACTTGCTGCTGTATCTATTGTGCCAGCAATAATTAAGTAGGTTTGGCCCTTCTGTGTCAAGAATCAACCCCAAAGCTGGTCTTGAACTGGTGATCTGGAGATGTCTGGTGGGGTTTCAGCCTTTGCTAAGGAACGGGGCTTTATGTAATAGGCCACACCAGCCAAGGAGTCTTTGGCCACATCCACACCATTAATTTAAAGCACTGTTACACCACTTCATGGAGAATCCTGAGAACTGTAGTTTGTTAAGCGTGCTGGGAACTGTAGCTCTGTGACATCAGCAGCAAACAACAAAATACTCAGGTCCTTGGGGGATATAACAGTGCTTCAAATGCATGACGTTAATCTGACCTTCCTTAGGACACCAGATGATAACTCTCTGATTCCTATAAAAAGCTGTCAGCTGATCTGAGCTCTAGGAGACTCTTGCTGGCTATAGGCCACTTTCATCTTTACAATCCTCCCACTCTGCTTTTACTCTGCCTTGCTTTCAACTGCATTGGACCATCATATGCTACCCACACCGATTACTCCATCCTAACAGAAATCATATACTTAGCAAGGCTGCATGCTATAAGGCGGAAAGTTGGTTCCCTTTTCTCCTCCACAAGACACTCATCGCAGTCACAGGTATTGCTGCACCCAGTGGTGGCTTATCCCCATTGTGCCTGGTGGGGTGGAAGGCAGGGAGCTCAAAGGCAACGTCAGGCAGAACCAATTTATTCTAGGTTTCTCCCCACACTCTTCCCTGTTGAGTTCTACAAGAGTTAACAAGGAGGAGGAAGGTGACAGACAATGCTATCCCCTGGACTGTGTGTGTGTGTGGGGGGGAACAGCAGTGTCTTGTCAGCTTCCTCCTCCTTAGTCTCAGAGTTAACCCTTGTAGAACTCAGCAGGGAAGAATATGGGTAAGAAGGCAGGCAGGCAGGTGGGGCCTGGCTGAGGGCAGACTGAGGTTGGTGGTACAGTGCCCCATTTGCCCTAATGGACCAGCCTCCACCGGCTGCACCTATATATTTTGTCCCATGCAGTGGCATCTCTGGCATATAGGAGGAACTGGGAGCAGTACAGAATGCAGAGCTTGGAAAAGTTACTTTTTTGAACTACAACTCCCATCAGCCCAATCCAGTGGACATGCTGGCTGGGGCTGATGGGAGTTGTAGTTCAAAAAAGTAACTTTTCCAGGCTCTGATAGAATTGCACGGGAAATGGCTTGAATACAACTGGTAGAAAATTCCAGCCAAACCTGGATAAGAACATAAGAACAGCCCTGCTAGATCAGATCAAAAGCCTATGTAGTTCTACATCCTGTTTCCCCACAGCGGCCAACCAGATATATCTAGGAAGCCCACAAGCTGGACATGGGGGCAAGGGCCTCTCCCGCTGATGAACTCTCAGCAACTGGCATTTGGAGGCATGTTGCCTCTGATCGTAGAAATGGCACATAGCAATCATACTAGTAGCTACTGAAAACCCTGCCCTCTTTTAATTTGTCTAATCTAGGTTGGTGGCTCAACACATCTTGCAACACCAAAGTTCATAGTCTCACTATGCATTGCATGAAGAAGTGCTTCCTGTTGTTGGCCCTGAATCACCCAGAATTCAACTTCACAGGATAACTCCCATAGCTTGCAGTCTTATGAGTGCAAGACTCTTAGAGCTCATTTGGGGGATTACAGCATCACAAAACTGCATTGTGCAATGCAAGCTGCTATTTGACCCCAAAGCTGCTACTTGCTATTATTAGCTGTTTCAGAGAAAGATTTTCAGTGGGAAAAATTGCATGGGAAGAAAGGGTTAACCTCTGTCCCATGCCATGGGTCCTGACTACCCCTATCTCATCTCCTTAAAGTTGCTGTGTTAGTTAATTAGTTAGTTGGGGGGGGGGGAGCAGAGAGAATATCCCCACTGTGGAATTCAAAGACACATTTAGCTTCATTTGTAGTTTGGCATTCAGAAGTAAATTCCACTGTATTTACTTGGGCTTACTCCCAGGTAAATGTGCACAAGACCGCAGCCTAGAGAAAAAGAAAGTGTTGATTATGAAATAGTACACCTACATTGAACTTAAGCTGTATGTAAAGTTTTAGATGACTTACCTCTTTTGGAATACTTGAAGGAGTTAAAGTTATTTATCCTAGGGAATGAGTAGAAGCTTTACAATATTATTTCCCTTTTCAACAACGTAAAGACTTTTTGGACAAAGCATCTGAAGGTAAATCAACTATGGCACAATAACCTGGAAGTCTTGGCTGCTGATGGGTCCTTAAAACAAACCAAAAATATTATAAAAATATTACTGTACTGCCTAAGCAGACAAGGATGCCATATACAAAAAGAGGTTTCTGTGATCACATGACTCCTTCCCTATCCCTTTTTTGGTGGGGTGGGGCCTCCTGGAACAGCTGAATCTGTGCCATGATGTACTTCCCGAAAAGCTGGGTGGCTTGTTGCTTAAGATTAGACCCCGGGACCAATAAATGTGCTCAGGCACAGTAGTGTGCCACAAGGGCCATAGCTCAGTGGTAGAGCATCTGCTTCACATGCAGAAGGTCCCAAATTCAATCCCCAGCATTCCCAAGTAGGGCTAGGAGAGAATCCTGCCTGAAATCCTGGAGAGCTGCTGACAGTCAGTGTAGACTATCCTCAGCTAAATGGAGCTGACTCAGTATAAGGCAGCTTCCATTGTTACCCTAGAGCAAGGATGGCTCAGCTGCCCCCCTCCATCTCCTGAGTAAAGAAAATGTCTGCAAGAACATATTATTTACATAATTAAAGCAGGGATAGCTAATCTTTTTTCAGTCAGAAAGCCAACAGTGGATGTCGTCAATCTGAACTTTGGTGCACATGCAAATATACTGTTACCCCCCTCGCTGGATCATCACCTTGCAGTGGTGAGTGGGCTTGCATGTTCCAATGAACCCTGTGAGCAATGCCGTCGGGAGTCATGTACTCCCAGCAGGGTCACCCATGGCAGTAAGGTCAAGGGAGAGGAACCAGACAAAGAATGATCCAAGAAAGTCCTCAACGGCAGAACAGGCGGAGGATAACAATGTGTATGTTACAACAGCTGTGAAGGAGGATGAAGGCTGCAGCAGATAAAAGACTTCCAATCTTCGTGGTATCCATGCCATTGGATCAAAGACTTTTTCTGCCAAGGTTGTGTGTTGATCGTCGTGCACAGATCTCCACACATAAAACAAATTCACGCACAGGCATCTTCCAACCAAACCAAACCAAAAGTCCCATGGTGATTGGCGACCGGGGCAGGACTGTGAAATCCGGAAGCCCCTAGTCATGGATCGACACATGGGCGGTGGATACAGACTCAGTCGTCCTGGCTCAAGGACCGAGGCTGTTGAGTAGTTCGGCAGCTATATCCACGACTGAGCAGTCCTATTCGGGATCCACTCTGCTCACCCCATATGGGGAGGGGGCTAGAAAAGGTGCCCTAAACATAGTCTGCCTCATCTCTCTACCTGACTGGATTACCGCGTCCAGTGGGGTCACCACTTAGCAGTCGCAAAAGACAATTGAATTTTGGAACATGGAATATACCGACATTGCTGGACAATACAGATAGTGAACGTCCTGACTGCAGGACTGCCATCATCATGAGGGAGTTGAGGCGTTTTAATATTGACATAGCAGCGCTCCAAGAAACTCAAAGAGCAGGAGAAGGTCAACTGAAGGAAGAAAAAGGAGGCTATACCTTCTTCCGGAAAGGACTGCCTGAACAAGAACGACGAATACATGGAGTAGGCTTTGCTATTAAAAATAATTTTGTGAAGCTCTTGTCAGAAATTCCTATTGGCATTCATGAACGACTCTCAACTCTCCAGTTAAAACTTGCCAAAAACCAGCAGGCAACTCTTCTAAGTGCTTATGCACCAACATTATATGCTGATAAAGACTTCAAGGGAAATTTTTATAACCAGCTGGGCACCATCTTATCAGAGATACCTAAGGAGGATAAAATTATCCTCCTGGGCAATTTCAGTGCAAGAGTTGGGTGTGATTTCGATTTATGGCCAGAAACCATTGGGAAAGAAGGAGTTGGCAATAGCAACCTGAATGGCAATCTACTTCTGACTAAATGGGCAGAGCATAATCTTGTTATTATAAACACACTCTTTCACCAGAAGAATAAATTTAAAACTTCATGGAAGCACCCTCGCTCAAAACACTGGCATCTCTTGGATTATGTAATTGTCCGTGCCAGAGATCGTCATGATGTTCTCCTCACTAGGGCCATGATGAAGGCTGATGACTGCTGGACAGATCACTGATTAATTCAATCCACTATGGCCATTAATATTGTTCCTCAAAGGAGGCTCCAAGGAAGAAGACCAAGGCATAAAATGAACATCCATGCCCTTTAAGATCCTATTAAGCAAGTCTGCTTTCAAACAACTCTCAAGAAACATCTACCGACGGAACTCCCTGAAAATGTCAAGGAACACTAGATTAAACTGAAGACATCAATTATTGCAGCATGTGAACAAACTATTGGATACCAAACTAAGAAACATCAGGATTGGTTTGATGAGAAGGATAGTGAGATTGAACATATCATTGACAAGAAAAGGAAAGCCTTCCAGATATGGCAGAAAGACATTAACTGTGCTGCTAAGAAAAAAAACTATGCCAGTGCAAAGGCTGAGGTCCAAAGAAGAACTAGAGAACTTAAGAACGCCTGGTGGATAAAGAAAGCTCAAGAAATCCAGCACTTTGCACCACAAAGGCCATCTATGGACCAACTAATTACGGTACAAATCCCTTATGTTCAATGGATGGTACCAAACTTTTTAAGGATAAAGAGTTTATTGCACTGTACTGGAAAGAGCATTACCACAACCTCCTTAATTGTAACTCTATTGTGGCTGATGAGGTCTTCTCGCAAATTCCACAACAACAAATTAGAGGCGAGCTTGCAGTATTGCCTAATTTGGATGAAGTCAGTAAAGCCAGCAATCAAATGAAGAACAACAAAACTAATGGACCTGATGGGATTCCTGCTGAAGTCTTTAAAGAACGTGGGCCTGAACTTACACAACAACTTCATGAGCTCATCAAAAAAATCTGGATGAGGGCGGAGATCACTGAAGACTTTAGGGATGTCATAACTATCACCCTTTTTAAGAAGGGTGATAGAACAGATTGTGGGAACTATCGAGGTATCTTTCTTCTTGCTATCGCAGGTAAAATCCTTGCAAGGATCCTCACAAATCACCTCCTGCCAATCTCAGAGGATGTCCTCCCCGAATCTCAAAATGGATTCCGCCTTTCCAGGGGGACAGTGGACATGATCTTCACTGCACGACAGCTTCAAGAAAAATGCCAGGAGCAGAATCGACCTTTATATATGGCATTTATTGATCTGACTAAGGCCTTTGATACTGTGAATCAAACCACTCTCTGGACCATCCTTTTGAAAACTGGATGCCTTGATAAATTTGTGAATAATTTGCAACTCCTTCATGACAACATGACAGTGACAATTTTGGATAACAATGGCTTTCAGAGTGATCCATTCAGAGTCGGATCAGGCGTAAAACAGGGATGTGTCCTTGCTCCTACCTTATTTGCTATCTTCATTGCTATGATTCTACACCTTGTTGAGGGGAAACTTCCTACTGGTGTGGAAATTATATATCAAACAGATGGAAAGCTTTTTAATCTACGGTAGGCTGAAAGCAAAAAGTAAGGTAATGTCAACCTCTGTCGTAGAACTTCAATATACCAATGATAATGTAGTCTCCACACATTCAGAGAAAGATCTTCAAACTATCCTAAATGTCTTTGCAAAAGTATATGGAAAGTTTGGTCTCTCACCTAATATTAAAAAAACCAAAGTGCTTCATCAACAGGTGCGAACTAGTCCCTCTGTAGCACCATCAATCCAGCTTAATGGTGTGATGCTGGAGAACGTTGATCACTTCCCCTATCTTGGCAGCCATCTCTCTGTAAAAACTGACATCAATGCTGAAATTCAACATCGTCTGAGCTCTGTGAGTGCCGCATTCTCCCAAAGGAAGCGTAGAGTGTTCAAAGATCAGGATATTCACAGCGAGACCAAAATGCTTATTTACAAAGCCATTGTACTACCGACCTTACTGTATGCCTGTGAAACATGAACCATTTATAAATGCCACTCCCAACTTCTTAAAAGATTCCACCAATGCTGCCTCCGGAAAATTCTGCAAATTACTTGGGAAGACAGATGAACTAATGTTAGCGTTTTGGAAGAAGCAAAGACTACCAGTGTTGAAACAATGATCCTTCAACATCAACTTCACTGGACCGGCCATGTTGTTTGAATGCCTGATCACCGTCTTCCAAAGCAGCTACTTTACTCCCAACTTAAGGATGGAAAGTGGAATATCAGTGGACAGCAAAAGAGGTTTAAAGATGTTCTTAAAGCGAATCTACAAAAATGTAACATGAACATTGAGAACTGGAAAGTCTTGGCCCATAAACGTCCCAAATGGAGGTCAGCAAAGGTGATGTGGACTTTGAAGAAGCACGAATACAGGGCAAATGCGACAAACAACCTAAGCAGAAGGCATGTCAAACAAATCCTCATTGCGATAATCATCCATCTGGAAACCTATGTCCTCACTGTGGGAGGTTGTGTAGATCCAGAATTGGCCTCCACAGTCACTTACAGACCCACTGTTAAAGACTTCATCTTGGAAGACAATGTTACTCTGCCACAAATGATTGCCAATGAATGATATAGACCAAACATGCACACTTACCTCACATGTAGCACACAGCTCTCTCGCTCTCACACACAGAGACACATGCACACACCTACATTCTACTCTCTCTCCCAAGACACAATGAAGGCTCATATATAAATTAATCTTCACCCCAGCTCTGGAATGAGACAGGAGGGGCACTTCCTTTTATCTTCACAGAATAATCTGTGAAGAGTCAAATGCACTGCTTCCAGGAACTCCACCCTCACCACAGCCCAGTGCTTAGGACAGTTCTTTTGCAATCAAGATACATTTGGCTAAGCCTAAGATGCTGGATGAACCTTAGATACATCTAAAGTCCAGGAAGCTGATCTTAGTTTTTTACCAACAGACTAAGTGAGGAATGGCTAGACCATTCACCATCCAAACAGAACTGTAAAATCTTAAACCTCTTCATGTGAATATGAAGCAATCTGAAGGTCTTTGTTTTCAAGATAGATTTAGACATTTGACCAGAATAGGGTGTACGTGTCCTGATTTTCTTTGTGTGATTGTCATCACGAGCCAAGACTCAAGGTCAGGAGCTTACTATCTTTCTCCTTTGGAATTATGATCCAAAGAATGTGTAGATCTGCCATACCATAGAACTTGCTCACAGTTATGCTTTGAACACTGTTTGCCAGGGCTGGATTGGACAATGTGGAGGCCTTCTGAACCACACCCTGGAATTCCGACTCATGGGCAGACTCTTCATTCCCTAATAGTTACACTATAAACTGGGAAATCAATTTAGTTAAGGCCCAATGCTACTGAATACTCATCACAATAGCTAATCCAGAGTGTTAAATAAATAAATAGATGTTAAATAGTCATAGTAATAGTTGTTCACAATCCAGATCAATATGTCAGCAACTTTCCATTTACCATTATTTTTTCCAGTTTAGGATCTGGCCCATGTAATGTTTATATTGGCCATATATTTAAAGACCTATGTGGTTTCTTTGAAAGGTTCACAACATCCAGGTCCCTAACCTGCCCCCATCAGTACCATTACGTCCTTTTCAAAGTTCATTCATCTTTGAAACATCTGAAGCCTTACTTTTCCCATTTATAATGTAATGTCTTTGTTGATAACTTTTTCTAGTAATTCCATTATCGCAAATCACAGGGTTGCCAAATATTCAAGGATCAGAAGATCACAAGTTGACAAGTAGCAGATGTACATAAGAGGTTTTAAATGACATAAATTTATCCCCCTCATCATTCCTTTCTCCTCCCCTCACCCAAAATGTACCTATATTCACAAAACCAGACATAGTTTGTGTAAGGGGGTGGAATCTTTGCTGCTGTAACCACCGTTTGGGCCATTTTTTATTCACAGAACAATCAAGAGAAATTTAAAAAGGAAAATTCTAAGAGCTTTCAGACAAGCTGTTTCTGTTTAAGGACAGAAGTTTTCAGCTGAAATGCAAAGCATAATTGGGATGTTTTTGAGCGCAGCAAAAGCTGTAGGCAAACCAAACAGTTTCTTTGTAATACCACCACTGTAGGCTTGTTTGAAACACTATAGCAACTTCAGACCATAATTATCACCTTTATTTTGTGGATTCAAAAGATAATAGGAGCTGTTTGCAAAAAGCTACACACAACCAATGTATCACATGCAAAACAGAGACATGCGTAGTGGACAAAAAATCTACTTTTTTAAAAGCAGAACAAAATTCTGGATTGTTTTATTAAGACACACGGGGAAAGGGATGGGGGAGTGTCACATAATATTTGGATACATAATTAGGTGAAACAGCTTCAACTTACCTTGTTAAGCTAGAGGAGTTTAGATAGCCAAAGAACAGATCTCACTCACACAATGATAGCTTGTGGTCATCTAATCTCAGGTAGAATTACCTGCACAGTCCTAGCATGACAGAAAGAAAATAAGGACACAACGGAGGATATAAATAATAAACAGTGGGAGAAAACAAATTCTTTAACTGTGATGTACATGACTCTGCCCTTCTTTCCACCTATTCGAAGACAAACATTTCCATTTGCTGCCTTCTACAGATGGATCGACAGCCGGATTTGTACATCTGTGTGTATCTGTTGCACAGGTGTTGCAGACTGTATTTGCCAGCTAGACAACTGGTAACTAGATTTTGTGTGTGTGTGTGTGTGTGTGTTGTTTCCCAGGGCAGGGGAAAAAAGATCACCTACAGTTGCTTGACAGAAAGAGAGAGGGTAGTCATCCCTGTGTTAATTTAATGGTTTACTCATCTTCACCATCTTGCTGTTTGACTTCACCCTTTGAGGTGCAAAGAGAGGCAGATGTGGTATCTGGCAGGCTTTCAATATGTCTCTCTCTTTCCTTAAGGTACACATCCGAGATTTCAGAGAGAAAAGTCTTTTTTCCAACAGTACGAACACAGCCATTGGAATTAAAGATGCCCTTAGGTTTTTGCCAGTAATCAAGAATGCTGCTTTTGCCTGAGCATCTTTAGTCTTTTAGGTTCTTTGTCTGTACCTCTCCCCATGGGACTGCACAATCTGTATAATTCATAAGTACATGCACATAGATATTTATTTAAAAATCCAGCATATCATTTTAACAATTCATCAGTGTGGTTTAGGATGGGGGGAAAGAGCCCTACCAGATACAGTGTTCTTAATATAGATTTTTCAGTACAGACAGGGCCGGCTCCAGGAATGCGGGGGCCCTTGGGCATTAGCCTGCCCCGGGCCCCTCTACTTCCCTTCTGCAATCCCGCGGATCGCAAGACAAGCTTCCGAACTGCCCGCCATCCCCCGCCATCCCCAGCGCTTCACCTACCTTTCTCTGCTGTTCGCGCAGGGTTGCCATCAATAAAGATGGCGGCCGAGGTTTCCATAAGGGACTGAAGCCTTTGCCACCATCTTGGTTGATGTTATGCAGCACAGGCATTGTGTTCACACTGGCATAAATTTTAAATGAGTTCCTATTTCCCTCACAGAGCTACAATTCCCAGAATTCCCTGGGAAGAGGGATTAACTATTAAACTACTCTGAGAATTGTAGCTTTGTAAGGAGAATAGGGATCTCCTAACAACTCTCTGCACCCTTTACAAACTATAATTCTCAGGATTCTTCAGCGAAGCCATGGCTGTTTAAAGTGGTATGTACTGCTTTAAATGTATTGTTATGAGTATAGGGGTTAGAATGGATGATCCCTGTGGGTCCCCTTCCAGCCTCTGATTTGGAATCCTGTGCCTTGGAATGAGGAACTCGCTCTGCTGGTCAGATGAGTCTCCTTTGTTAAGCTAATAGAGTGGCCAAGTAGTTAATGGGCCTGTTAGGTGCCCAGCAACTGATGAATGAGCCTTTTGTCATTGAAACGCTTCAGGAGAGCCTTCCCCCCCCCTCCTGGAGCTTAGGAGAGGTTTGTGTTTTTAGTTGTGTCTAGAGAATGCCTAGAGACTGGAGGCAGGCAGAGAGACTGGCTCTCTGCCTCATGGCTATAGGATGCCTCCTGTAACACTGATGGAAAAGCTGGATATTGGACTGCTGGTGCCTTGAACTCCCTCCATCTTAAGCTCAGGTTGGAGTGTGTGTAAATAAACAAACCGTATTTCATAAAGACACTGCAGTCTCCGCTGACCTTCTTCCCAAAGGAAAGTAAACCCTGGATAAGCACAGGGACCCCCGATATCTCACCGCTTGGAGATTGGGGAGGCGTGCAACAGTATAGTGCAGATAGGACCTTACATTTCATATGTAACCAGTTTTCATGGAAATCTACAACCAGAGAAGTTAGAACACAAATCTAGTGAGATTTACTAAGGGCCTGGTTTTTACTAATGATGTGGCTGAAATTTATACTTTCTTGACTTGAAATATAAACTTTGGCAACTCATACTGCTTGCATTCAATATGAGGCAAACATTACAGCCTCCTTAGTTTTCTCCAGCTCCAAAGTACAGGGATACTGCTCCCACCCATTCACCTGTCACCTCTCCTCTTCTAGGGTGGTTCTCTATGCATCCTACTGTATAGATCAGCCTTTCCCAACAAGTGGGCCACCAATGTTGTTGGACCGCAATTCCCATCTTTCCTGACCATTGGCAGTGCTGGCTGAGGCTGATGGGAGTTGTGATCCAACAACATCTGGTGGCCCACTAGCTGGGAAAGGCTGGTATAGATGATAGTCCTCTCAAAGGCTTCAGAGGACATTCCTCTCTTTGACGAAGTCCATTTGAAGGGGTGTCTGGTCCAATTCCATTTTAAAGATAAAGAACCATAAGATGGAGAGCCTTGAAGATGCCCGTCTGCAGTTAGCACCTGGACAGGAGAATGAGCAGGCACACAGGTCACCTGGTCACAATCTTCCTCATGACTACAGTGAGAAGTATTTCTATTTAAATTTTAATAATTATTTCTATATTGGCATATATATATAGGGTGGTAGTCAGTGCTAGTCTTACTAAGAGTAGACCCATTGAAGTTAATAGACATGACTAACTCAGATTCACTAATTTCAGTGGGTATACTCTGAGTTGGATTTAGTTGAATACAACTCATAAATTAGCATATGGAAATTTTATGTAAATCTGGATCCCCCTTTTTGGTGATGCTTAAGTGGCTGCCCTATCCCCTTCTCTCTTTTTAATGTCTTTTTTCTTTTCTTGTTGCCCCCTCTCCTAGACAGTGAAAGTAGAGTGCAAGATGTACTTCCTTGGTGCCATAGAGGAAGGTAATGGGGGGGAGGGAGAGTGCCATTTTTACTGAGGAAAAAGGGAGAAAAGGGTATGTGGATATCATGAAGCGGTCTTTAGATATGTGAAATCCCACAATTGCTTCTTTAATTCCCTCCTCTGTAGCCTATTTTGGGGTCTGAAACTACTTAATAATATACTAGTATGCCATAGCAAAGAGTGGAGGTTTTGAGCTGTGTAAGAATGAAAGCCAGTTTAGTTAGAAAAGACTGTGAGATGCAGGCTCAGTTCACTCTCTGGACAAGTGGTGACTCATCTACAAAGCATGAGTCTCCTTTGAAGTAGACAAGGGATGAGCTAAGGGATAGTAGATGTCTTATCAGTGATGTTATGACTACACAGGGTGAGATCATAGGCAACTGCAGGAACAGAATAAACATCCAGCAAGTATGTCCCTTGATGTGGCAGTGCTACCTATTGGCCACTTACAGTACTAGAAATGACTTATTACATTCATCTCTATGCCTATCAAGAGAGCTCAGAGCACAGCGCATGTCACATAGACAACAGACCTCAACCACTGAATATCAATAGCACAGACCAGAGGACGCCTAGGGAGGGCAGGCAAACTGACACACAGGAGGCCCCCTTCGACATAATACTGGGGGGGGGCTCCCCAAGTAACTGCATGGTAAAGTATTATCTGCTCTGAAGAATCATAATCTGCTGGTTGTTAACTTATAAAGCAAGACAGTTAGCACATCTCAGTGTCAATCTATTGCTTATCTGAACTCATCTAAAAGACCACCTGTCTCTCCCCCCCCCGGCAAATGCAGCAGGGTGACAGAACAGTGAGAGAGAGGATTGCCTTTGGAGGAGGAGCCACCTCAAGAACCAAAAGATAAAGGGGGCTTGGAAGGTTGACAGATTGAGGTCAACAATTATGAATCAATTTAGAACTCATGGGTCTCTCAGAAGCATCTAGCTGGCCATTAGAGGAAAAAGAACATGGCCTTTTGAGGAGGACATGAACTTTTTAAAAGTGTCCAGTACTTTTGCTTATAATTATAATTTTACTGGTTCTAATCCAAATCAAGCCTGGGGGAATTTACCCATCACTCATTCTCACAAACTGCAGATGATATGGCAAACTTCCATCCAGTCTAGCCCCTTTAGATTTCTGGTAGCAGTTTCATGCTTTGGGGTCCTTCATACAAATTCCCAGCACATAGAAAGCTATATGGTAGGGAGTTCTAACTTAGAACTTAACATGCTTGTTTTCTAAGTATAGTCATCTTCTTCATGGAGGGGCAGTCTAAGGTGATACAGTTCAGACACAGGTTTACAATCTCATCAGTTTTTGTGAAAAATTAGGCTTAAGTCTTTGACTGAACTCAGATCAGTTGGTGAAATCGTCTTGTATTCAACGTAGCACTAAGGTTCTGACAGTGGAAGCGTTTCTCCTTGTGTGATGAAATAATCTCCCCCTCTTTTCTCCCTGTGTGTCCCCTAAATCAGTTCTGGGTTTTTTCCCAGCCCTCCCCAGCAGATTTGGGGATGGTACATGGTGTGAACGGGGGGGAGATAAGGGGATGAAATCCCCTTGCACTTGTGCAAAAATTAGTTGAATACCATTCATAGAGTTCTCTTGCCAAAATGAAGAGCAGAAAGAGGAGGAACAGAAATATAACTGTAGATTTTTGTGGGACCTTCTAATTCAGTTTTGCATACAGCATAAGGAAATGCCCAATGTATATTTAAATATGGCATTTTGTTTCATCTGGTACTCACAAAGTAGCAAATCTATTTAATGATTTATCATCGTTGCTGTTTCAGTTTCCATCTGCATCCTACACTAAGGGCTTTGCCCCTGCATGGTTTGTGCACCAACACCTCCCCCTTCCTCAGGTCACCAAGACACTTCCCCCTCCCCTCCCTCCCAGGTTGTCAAGCCCCCCCATCCCTGGCTGCCAAGGAACCTTCCTCCTCTTCTCTCTCCCAGGTCACCAAGGCCCCTCAATCCCTGGTCACAAAAGCACTTTCCCCTCCCCCTCCTCCTCCCTGGCAAGGCACCTGCCCCATCTCCTTCCCAGGGTCACCAAAGCACCTTCCTATCCCTCCAGATCTTGCCTGTTGTCTTCACTCCCCCCTCCCAGTCTGGAGCAGAGGGAGGCCTCATGGTAGCAGCAGGGAGGCATCTCATGAAGTGCTTCTGTGGGTTGCCCAAGCTGCTGCCCACCACTTCCCCCTTGCTCTCCCACTCTCTGCTGGCTCATGCAGCTGGCTGCCTTCCTGCCTTCCTCCCCCCCACCACAACCACTCTGTAGTCTGGAGGAAAGGGAAGCCCCCTGATAGCAACCTTCCATGAAGTGGTTCTGTGGATTGGCTAGACCGCCACCACACGCTGCTGCCTGCTCACTCTCCTGGTTTCCACTGAGGGCTCATCCAGACAACTATAATGTGCGATATGATCGCTTTGTGTATTCATTAATTTTTGGTGGTCCATATGACGTCGTCCGTTTTTGCGCATTTTCGCACGGTTAAATCCGCTTTTGCAGTACTGCAAAAAATGCGATATGCTTTTTTAAATCGGGAATCATCTGCTGTACCTTAAGGCACTCGGATGCAATACCGCAGACTTTAGAGCTGTGGGTGGTCCTTGGGCGTTTCCCCATACCCCTTCCCTCGTTCCCAGCCAATCATGTATTTCCACTTTTGCACATCTGCGTGAATGTCCGGGGAAAGCCAGGAAAAACTGAACCAATCAGAGCAATGGTGTGGTGTTGGGGGGGCTCTGCAACTTTTACTGCGCAGCTACAGCCGTTTATTTTCAGCCAGCCTGCAAACTGGGTGGCCGCTCCGGGTGAGATCTGCAATTGTGGTTGTTTGTAAAGCCCCCCTTTTCCTGGCTGGTCTCGCTCAAGTGTGGCTGGTTGGTGCAGGGAGCTCGGTTTGCTCTTTCCTCCTTGCTCGGAGACAGACAGACACGCACAGGCACACACAGCGGAGAAAAGCGAGAGCCTGGAGCTTTGCAAATGGCCATGGGAAGGAAAGGGAGAAGGAGGGGAGGTGAAGGCAACGGAGCATCAAGTTTTGCCTGAAGTGGTTGGGAAGCTGCTGGGAAGCCTCTCTCGGTGGCTCTTCCCTGACGCTGATGATGCGTACGCCTACGCAGAGAGCGAGAGGCAGGCAGAGCGAGAGAGAGAATGGGGAGGAGCTGGGAGCCGCCACCAAGCACTGCACTCTAGAAAAGCTTGGGGTTAGGAACCTTGCAGTGGAGCCAGAGGTCCCAGCTGCATGGTATTCAATTTATTGGACATTTGGGGAGGGTAATGAAAGGTACAAGGACAACTTGAATCGAGAATGCACCTGGGCAGGTGTGCGCAAATACGCAGAGTCACAAAGCTGCCGTGCCACCCCAGGAAAAGTTGGTTCTGCAAGAAGGGGGGTGCTCCCCATTAAACACTCAGCTTTCCTGCCATTCTTTACAAAAGAACCAAGTGGTAGCAGCTCCTCAGTGCGCCAATACCTCCCCTTTCCGTTCTGGAGAAGTAAGTGGAATTGCCAGCCGTGTGTATCTCCAGAAACTGCAATATGCATAAAGGCAGAAAAGCATACAGTCGGTTTTGCGAAATATCGCAAACACAAGCAAACAAAAACACAGGAATTATTGGCATATAAGTGGTTTGCTAGAGCGTCTCGGACGCCCGCAACCATAGAGACTTGTGGTCTACCTTCCTAGACATGACATGTCGTTACTTGCAGTTCTGGAGAAATAAGTGGAATTGCCAGCCGTGTGTATCTCCAGAAACTGTAATATGCATAAAGACAGAAAAGCATACAGTCGCTTTTGCGAAATATCGCAAATATAAGCAAAAAAAATAATACAGGAATTATTGGCATATAAGTGGTTTGCATGTTTCTTTTATCAGAGGGAACACCGTAAAGCCTGTGTTGGGCGCTTCAGTGCAGATTGACACAGCAGCGTGTGGGGCTATTTGCCCGCATTCCCTGCCCGAGCCCAGAGTGGCCACCCGCTGGGGGGGGCTGTTTGCTTCCCTGGGGGTGACATTCCTGCCACCGAGCCGCACAACAGTCCAGGGCTGAACCCTGCAGTGAATGAGCCCAGGGGTTATGGGGGGATTCACCCGGCGATTACAAGCGCTGATCCCTTGCACTGCCCACGATCCCCCTGGACGGTCAGGGGCACCTGGAGACACACACCCCCGGCCGGCCCTGCTCCAGAGTGGCGAGTGGCAAGGAACTCCATTACAGCCACTACTACCAAACCATCAGGAAATTCAAACTTTCGAGCTCTTACATTCAAGCACATGTGCGTTATTGTGCTTCGGTGCAAAGGGGGAGAGGAGTATATGTCATATTGTGTGGACCAATTGGCTGATAGGGGTGGTGTTACAGGCAGAGCTGGGAAAAAGCGAAAAGAATGTATGGGTCTTCCCGCCGCTTGTGTGGGCGCAAAAAAAGCTTATTTTTTAGATTGGAAAAGAGCAAACAAACAGGCAAAGTGGGGACTGTCAGATGACAAAGCGAATATGGAAAACATGGATTATCCAGGTCAGTTTGGATGAGCCCTGAGTCTCATCGAGCTGCCCACCTTTCTTCCCTCTCCTCCAGACTTGAGCCCAGCACACCGCAGTTCATAGCTCCACCTTTCTGTGGCCAAGCA
This sequence comes from Rhineura floridana, assembly GCF_030035675.1. Lineage (NCBI taxonomy): Eukaryota > Metazoa > Chordata > Lepidosauria > Squamata > Rhineuridae > Rhineura > Rhineura floridana. Next base: position 65,246,647 of record NC_084481.1, on the reverse strand, counting down.
AACTGCAGCATGACTGATTAAGGGCTTATGAAAATATAGTATAGATATCCCCCAAGAAGCTCAGGGTGGCATATTTCGTTACTTTCCTTTATCCTCACAACAACCCTGTGTGGTAGTTAGGCCAAGAGATAGTGACTGGCCTAAGATCACCCCATATGATTTACAATATAGAATGCTGCCTTATGCCAAGTCAGACCATTGGTCTATCTGTTGCAGGGATGAGGAGCCTGTGACCCTCCAGAGGTTGTTGGACTACCAGAGCCAGCATGGCCAGTGGTCAGAGATGATGGGAACTGTAGGGCCACACATTTCCTGTCACTTTTCTATTGTTTACAGCAAACAGACTAGCACAAGCTTTCCAGGCTATCAGACATGAGTCTTTTCCAGTTCTGTCTAGAGATGCTGGATGTTGAACCTGGGGCCTTTGTGTGCTTTTCACTACTGAGGTTCCTTCAATAGCTGACTGAGGATTTGAACCTGGGTCTCTCCACTATTAGTCTGACACTCTAACTTATTTATTTATTACATTTATATTCTACCTTTCCTCCAAAGAGCACTAGGTAGTGTACAAATATGATTTTATCCTCTCAGCAACCCTATAAAATAGATTAGGCTAAGAGACAGTGACTGGCCCAAGGTCAGACAGTGAGCTTCATGGCCAAATGGGGATTTGAACCCTGGTCTCCCACCTTCCTATCTGACACTCTAACTAGTACACCACATTGTCTCTCATGCTGCTTTTCTTTTTGCATTCCAAACACAGGGGAAACAATCAATGTCATAGATATTCCACTAAGCTATAAGGGGAATAAATACCCAATAGTTTTCTCCTGGGTATCTATGAATTGAATGGAAAATATTCCTAAAGTGAGTGGTTTGCATCCACTTGGCGTAGGTGTTAAATGACAGGGGCAAGTCATGCTCAATGAATTCCGTGAGGGACATTTTCAATGATAGGTACTTGAGATGAAGGTCATTTACCTTTGAGCTGAAAATCCACTTGCAGGTTGACTGCTATGTAATCTCTCTCTTTTTAGCCCCCTTAATTCAGAGTGTTACAATTTTACTGATGACACTTAGCTTGGAGATGGGCACGGCAGAACTGGCAGGCTGGAAGATTGCCTAACATGCTGTGACTGATGTGTAATCAAAGTTAGCCACTGGTGCACATTTCTGGGGGGAGGGGAGTGATAATGACACCTTTCAAGGTAGCTGCCATGACATCTGGCTGCTCTATAAACACTTCTATAAAAGTGCAATGTTGGTTCTGATGGGTGAGAATAGATCATAGTTGTGGAAGTCACCTGTTGCCAGGCACTTTATGTGACCAGCTTTCCAGAAAACAGCCACTAAACATTAGCATCTGTGCACTCTGCACTTCAGAATTTTTTCATCTTATCATTGGTGCCGAATTGTGAGCAGCTGTGCACTTCACTTTCTCAGCATATTCACCTTTTAACTGGTGAAACAGATTAGCTGTTTGCTCTATTTTAAGTAGGTCATTCCTTCAGTCTATTATATAGGTTTTCATGCTGTTTTGCAGTCCTACACAACTTGTGATCCACTCTGTCAGGCTTGGGAAACCTGTGGCCCTTCAAATGTTGCTGAATTACAACTCCCATCATCCCGCCTGACCATTTGCTATCCTGGCTGGGGAAGTCCACAGACTGCTCATCCCTTGATTAAGTCAGCATAGCCCAACAGCTTTGTATTGTGGCCTACCAGGTGCCTGAGAATCCTTTTTCTTTTGCAGGCAATAATAACAGGATTAATAGAGCCCCTTGGGGCCACCATACATGGCAGATGGACTATGGTCAGGTTTGTGGGTCTTAACATGCAGGGGTGATGTTGTGCAGATTTCCACGCCCCTGATATTGCCACCACACCAAAGAAGACATGTGACACATATATGGAGTAATGTTATATTTATTAAAATATAAGACATAATCAAATTCAAATCAGCCAAATAATTGCATATCAAATGCTTCTGGCAGGTGAGGCTCAACCTATCTGGGAGGGTATAGACCCTCCAATCCAGGAGGCAAGTCAGCCACATCGGACTGTAACTCCCCAGTCAAGGACGTGGGAAAACTTATCCCTCCTTGCTATTGGAGTCAGGTATGTGGTTCCAACCTCCGCATCCTGGCCCCGCCGTACAGGTGTTCACCCTGATGCGCAAGCCGGTCCCACGTGGACACTCCCCAGATCCACACCAGACATTATGCCCTGATGTTTCCCTAGGGAGTGCCCTTTACCAAAATGCCTCAGCCACCTCAATTTTTAACTACAATTACCTCACCTGCCCGAATTCGATGCCACCCAAACCGGAATCACTGCAACCCCCCCCCCAGCAAGCCAATTGAATCAAACCGAGCAGTATGGAGTAGGCAAAACCAAAGAGATTGTGAAATCAGGATCTCCAAAAAAAAAATCCCTACTCAGCCCCATCTTGGTGACTAGCAGAGCCCATACTGACGAGGGGGGGTGCCGCAAGGCAAAAAGGCACATTTTTAGGGAGGAGCAGACTATTTATAGCTGCCCAATCCCTCACCTAATTGGTCAAAATGCCCCACCTGACCAATTTGAAACCTTCTGGAACCTTCCTGAGTCTTCTCAGCAATGGGGTGGCAGCAAATACGCCCCCACGCAAGGCGGGAATGACATTATTATTCAATTATCATTTATTAATTTGCATACCACATAATGCCCAAATAGGCTTCTAAGCAGTTTACAAAGTATAGAAACCAGTTATGAAAACATTAAAATATAAGCGCCTATGATTAAAATACACAATAAAATACATAATAAAAGAATCTTATTAAAATATTAAAATATGAACAATCATAATTAAAATATGCCATACCAAAATCCCATTACAACAGCAAAGCAATTAAGACAGAAAACTCAGGTCAAAATATGTGATAACATTTCTGATAATAACCCTCTGAGCAAAACAGCCATAATAATGTGAGATTAGACAAAGCAACGAGGAACATTAGGAGACCCCTGAATCTGGCTCAGACCAAACTCCAGATATAGTCCAGCATTCTGCTTCCCACGGTGGCCGACCAAATGCCTCTAGTGGAAACCCACACGTGATGTGTGAAGGGCCCCCTTCTCTGTTGCCCCCCTCCGCAACTGCCATTCAGAGATACATTGACTCTGAACATGGAAGTCCACTGAGCCATGATGGCTAACAGGGAATTCACAGTACTCCATGAGTATTCCAATCCCTGTTTATTAAAGCAATCTAATCGCTGAAAGTGTTTGTAACTCTTAAAATTCCTCACAGAAAATACAGAAAGATGGAGCGTTGTTTTCTTGTTTTTCCTCCTCCTATCTCCCCCTTAATTCTGGGGGTAGAGTACCTTTTATGGTGCGTGTGTGTATGTGTGTGCGCACACACTCATGCTGCTTGGAGCATGAGATGAAAACCTAACTGTCAACAAAAGGTGTTTTGTTTTGTCACCCACAGCTGTTCTCCTTCTGGCAGGCTCCAAACTTATCACAGTTTACTTCCCCATTATCAGAACCTTTACTCTCTTCTCCAGTTACTCTTTGTGCTATTTTGAAATTTCGCTCATCAGGCATTTGCATTTATGTGCTTGAGGCTTTAGGAAGAAAGCAGCAGTGCTCTAGCCTAAACATCAGGTTTAAAATACCTGCATTCTAGGATATATAAAGAGCTGCCTTTGATTGAATCAGACCATTTCATCTGTCTTGCCCAATAGTATCTACACTAACAAAGCAGAGAGAGAGAGAAGCACAAATTGTTCCAGCCCTGTGTCCACGATCTTTTAAACTGGAAAATATCAGGGACTGAACCTGTACAGGGGTTGAAAAGAGGAGAAAATATAACTTTCTCTTGTAGCACTCATTTTCCATTTAGTTTTGCCTTTTTACACTGTCATTTTATCACTCTGCTCATTTCTGTGTTACCAACGTAGCTTTTGAAGTCTCTACATACAACATTCCCTTGAATTTTAACTACTCCACATTTCCTCAGATTCACTCCCTATATCAGTGTAGATTTTATATCAAGACAATTTAAATCAAGTTTCCAGCTTTCTAAGGGTGCTTCCGAATGGGGGATTAATTTTCAAATTTGTCACTGAGCTATAGCAAACAGGTCATTGCCAGCTGTTTTTCTTTTTTTAACTTTTCATATTTTCCCCAGAAAGGATAAATCCAGGCTACATCCACACTATGCATTTAAAGCAGTATAATACCACTTTAAACAGTCATGGCTTCCCCCCAAGAATCCTAGGAACCATAGTTTGTGAAGGGTGCTAGGAGATATTAGGAGACCTCTGTATTCCCTCACAGAGCTACAATTCCAAGAGTTCCCTGGGAAGAGGGACTGATTAGACCACTCTGAGGACTGTAGCTCTGTGATGGGAATAGGAGTCTCCTATCTATCTATCTATCTATCTATCTATCTATCTATCTATCTATCTATCTATCTATCTATCTATCTATCTATCTATCTATCTATCTATCTATCTATCTGTCTATCTATCTATCTATCTATCTATCTATCTATCTATCTATCTATATCCCGCCCTTCCTCCCAATAGGAGCCCAGGGCAGCAAACAAAAGCACTACAAACACTTTAAAACATCATAAAAACAGAGTTTAAATAAATTAAATACAAAACATCCTTAAAAACATATTGAAACAAAACATCTTTTAAAACATTTTAAAAAGATTTAAGAACATTTTAAAAAAAGCATTAAAAACATATTAAAAAGTAATTCCACCACAGACAGACTGGGATAAGGTCTCTATTTAAAAGGCTTGTTGAAAGAAGAAGTAGATGCCAAAAAGATAACAGAGATGGCTAATATTTAAAGGGAGGGAATTCCAAAGGGTAGGGGCTACACTAAAGGTCCGTTTCCTATGTTGTGCAGAATGGACCTCCTGATAAGATGGTATCTGCAGGTGGCCCTCACTTGCAGAGCTCATTGATTGACTGGGTATATAAAGGGTAAGACGGTCTTTCAGGTATCCTGGTCCCAAGCTGTATAGGGCATTGTACACTAGGTCGAGACTAGAACCTTGAACTTAGCCCAGTAGCTAATAGGTAGCCAGTGCAATTATTTCAGCAGCAGGGTGATATTTTGGACATACCCTGCCCCAGTGAGCAGTCTTGCTGCCACATTTTGCACCAACTGCAGCTTCCAGACAACTCAGAGCACCTTAACAAACTGTACTTCCCAGAATTCTTTAATAGCCATAGCTTCTCCCAAAGTGATATGATGGTACTTTAAATCTATAGTGCAGATATGACACTATATTTAGGGATGAGAACTGGCATTTTATTGCCAATGTATCAATCCTGCAAAAAAACTCATGCGCATGAGCAATACTGATCCCACAATTAACAAGTCTGGAAGTACCCTTGCCATGTATTTCCAGAGCAAATATACATGCAGGAGCGGATGGCATAGTGGGGCTGGGGCTGACCTTGCTGTTGCATACCAGTATGGAAAGGGGGAGGGCTGAGTTGGCAGCAAGGTCAACACAGTGAAAACACTGTGGCAGAGCCAATTCAGTGCTCTTGCCAAGTGCTTTTGCACAATGCCAATCTCGCCAGGGGTTCTGACGTCCCTCTGCCAGAGTACCCCATGACACCATGTGAAAGCCTGCTGCTGTGTGCTTGTCAGAGCTGGATCAGGGCATAAGGGCATAGACTTTAATTCATTTGTATTACATTCAGATTTAGAACTAGGTTATTTCAATGGGGCAGAAAATAACTGAAATTAATTTTTTTTAAAAAAACCCAATTAATTTTATAAATCATTTTTTAAAACTATCAGTTTTTATCCACTCTGCCCTATGTATATTTCCTGTTCAAAACTCACTTGTAATGAAAAAGAGAGTAAGGGGAAAGACTAAACTGTTTTTATGTAGGAGTTCAGAAGGAATTACAGTACTTTGTTTCAAAGGGTTATGTACATGGGTCTTTTAATGCTGCTTGAGTTATTGTTTCTGATGTTGTGACACTGAAGTCTACTTAAATATAGATGTTGCTTGGTTTGGGAATTGTAGCATCCATCTGACAAGTTAATTTACTTGTGTGTGTGTATGTTAGACAGAAATGCTAATTTGCTGACTGGCAGTGTTTGTATAAAGCTGTGTTTGCAAAATAATTGGGAACATTGGGCTCTGGGAAAATAAGGTTTTGTTGCAAGATGCAGCTGTGCTGAAGAAAGTATCGAACTATGTTTCTAATGTTCAAGGTTGAAATGAGCAAAACAAGTTGTGAATAACAACTCCTAATATGGACTAGGAAGAGAGGGGAAGGTACTAGTGGGCATGGATTACAGTGATGTATGGAAAATGAAAGTGATGTAGTTATGATGATAATGATGCTAATGTAATTAACATAACAAAGCTGATAAAAAGGCCAGCAATGCAGAGTTTTGCCAGAACTGGCCTGGCCTCTTCTCCACGTGCACGTGTTAGCAATAAAGATACTCCTTCTCCATCATTGTTTCGTCATTTCTGAGACTCTATTGGGTGAGTACTGGGAGCGGATTCAAGCCACTAGGACCCCTAAAAGGGGCTAGGGCGTTTTGTTTGTAACAAATTGGCGACATTCCGCTGGGACTCATCTTGCTGGCATCCCTTTTTGCCCTGGACGTGGTCCACAGGAAGTTGGGGAAAAGATCACTCCAGGCTATCTTCAGCCTGCCCAAGCCTGTGAAGAAGCGCATCGGGGCAATAGGGCATCGCCATAATGACTCCCTTTTAAAATCGAAACAAGGTTGGAGAGGAGCGGGGGATTGAACGTTCCAACGTCTCTGGTCAACAATGGTAAGGAGCCCAGTGGGCTTAAATGTAAAGAGAGTGACGTGTGAAAGTGTGTGTGAATGAGACAGGGCGTATCCCCAGGTGGACTACCCTGAAGTGAGTGTGGACCTGCAGTAGTGCATTTCCCACACCTCGCGAGAGGCTGGGCCACGAAAACAGGGAAGCGAGTGTTGTGCGTCATCTGTCCGTCGTTTCATCTCACACATCTCCCCTGGTAGACAGAGAGACTACCCCCGAGAGTCGTACGTCATCTGCAAAGGGCAGAGGGGACCGACACGGGAGAGGAGGGGACAGGGTGCATCGGAACAGGAGGGGACAGAGGGGACAAAGGTTGTGAAGAAGTCTGCAAAGAGTCAAGAGAAAAAGGGCGATTGGAAAATGACCCCCCTTGAATGTGTTTTGCAAAACTTTCTTAGATTTAGGATGAGTGTTATGTCTTCTAGAGGGCTGGTCCCGAATGAAAAACAATTGTTAATGTTTTGTGATGAAGAGTGGGTGGTAGGGCTGTGAGGATATCCAATCTTGCTAAGGCTAGACAGTTGGAAGCCACCCTTTATGAAATGCTGCCAGACGAGGCAACCTCGTGATGGTATGCATACGGTTGGAGAACCATCTGCCTAGACCCACCATCAGAATGTGCGCTGGCCATGGCGCTGGCTCAATGTAAAATTAATGAGGGGAAGAAATTGAAAATTAAGCCCCCAGTCCTTCAGGCAGAAGAAGAGGAATGTTTAGTTTCACCTACGGCCCCACCCGTGATTCCATTACCGCCGCCTCAGGCTCCGGTGATTCCTTTACCAGCACCACCAGTACTACCACAGGCGGTCCAATTGCCACAAGCCCAAGTAGTGCTACCAGCCCAAGTTCAGGCTGTGTCATCAGCCCAACTACAGGTGGTTCAACAACCACCAGTTCAGACTTTGCCGCCTCAAACTCAGCCCCCAGCATACCAACTGTTGACTGTCCCGCAAATTCAGTCTACTAGTTTTGGAACCCCGTCTGGAACTGTAGTAACGTTCCAGGATTTAAGTCAATCTTTAGGGCAGCTGAGTCAAGAATATGATATTTTGGACCGTTATACCCATTCTGTACTACAAGGTCAGGATTTAGGAGCCTTGCCCCAAACGATACATCCACGTCTCCAGATAATTGAGGAAGTTAGGAAGGAGAATGAGGGAATGACCCTACGAAGTGGCACCCAGACTTCCACTCCAAAAGATACAGATAGAGGCAACCCTGGATCGGAAGATATTTTGGCTGGCGGTACCTTTATGGGACCAAAGTGACAAATGCTTGATGGCCATGGACAGATTGCTTATGTGAATGTGCCTTTTACTACATCTGATTTGTTTAATTGGAAAGAAATTGCAGAAGGTGGAAGGAGTGATGAGTATGGGACTTGGCCCTTTGTCCCAACCCATACAGGTACACCTTCCAGGAAGAGAAGATAAATATCAGTTTTTGATTTTGGATGGTTGCCCCATTGCTATATTTGGAAGGGATCTTCTAGCAAAGCTCCAGGCCCAAATTACTTTTAGAGGAAACACTTTGGAAGTGGTGATACCAAAGTGGCAAGAATGCGCTTTTCAAATGATCTTAAGGGGGGAGCCAGAAGTTAGAGAGAAATAATAGTGGGAACCTCCAGAAGGAATTCACCCTGATGTGTGGGCCATAATAATCCTGCCTGTGCGGTCAATGCTGAACCAGTAAAGGTCAGATTGAAGCCTGGGGCAGGCCCGACTCCAGTACGCCAATTCCCTTTGAAGCCAGAAGTACGTTTAAGCCTAAAGGAATTAGTGATGGACTTTATCCAATACGAATGGTTACATCAAACTAGAAGGACGAAGCTTGTCAACTGAAAGGCGGACAGCGATCTGTGGTTTACCACCACCAACGAATGTTAGGGAGCTACGACCATTTTTGGGTCTGGCCGGCTTCTGTCGATAATGGATACCAAATTATAGCAGTTATGCCACTTCCCTGTACGAGTTGTTGAAGAAGGAAACTGATTGGAAATGGACTAAAGAATGTCATCAAGCTTTTGTAAACATCAAGCGAGCTTTACAAGAGGCACCAGCTTTGGCTCTGCCAGATGGACTCAAACCATACAGATTATATGTTTCAGAAAACAAGGGAACTGCCAGCGGAGTCCTGACACAGCAGTGGGGACCTGATTATTTACCCGTGGGTTATTACTCCTCCCAATTGGATCCTGCAGCAAAAGGATGGCCGGCATGCCTGCGAATTGTGGCAGCCACAGGAGTTCTTTTGAAGAAAGCTGAAAAGATCATGATGGGAGCCCTTGTAGAAGTACTGGGACCTCATGATTTGAAAAGGATCCTGGGAGAGAAGGCAGCTAAGGTTCTCAGTCCAAGTAGGCTTACCCAGTATGAACAGCAGCTGCTGGGACGACAAGGCTTACATCTGAGAGCTTGTAATACCCTGAATCCAGCAACACTACTGCCCCAACCGGGAGAGTTAGTACATGATTGCATCCAGACACTGGAATGCTCATTGAAACCCCGAATAGATTTGACCGATCAGCCAATAGCAGGACGACATCTATATGTGGATGGAAGCTCGAAGGTAATAGATGGACAACGGTAACCAGGCTACGTCGTGTGTGAGGACCTGAAGCCTGTGAAGAGTGTTAAGTTGCTGCCTATCTATTCAGTCCAGATGGTGGAACTGGCTGCAGCCATAGAGGCCCTGAAAGAATTGGATCAACAAGAGGGAAATATATACACTGATTCAGTATGTATTCCAAACTGCACATGCTTTCGCTATGCTGTGGAAGGAAAGAGGTTTTATCAAAAGTGATGGACACAGAATTAAGCATCAACAAATGATAATGGAATTCCTGGAATGTGTCCAGTTACCAAAGAAAGTAGTTATTATTCATGTGAAGGCTTATGGAAGAGAAAGGGATCCAGTTCGGCGAAAGGGAAATCACCAAGCAGATGAAGCAGCAAAAGAAGCAGCGTTGAGTGGACGACCATTGGAGAGGAATTTAATGAATCTTATGATTCCATGGAAGGAATTGACTCCTCAATATTCTAAGAAAGAGGAAGATGCCGCAGTACAGTATGGGGCTCAGAAATTGACTAATGGTTGGTGGCAGTTACCTTCAGGATTAATTTTTGTTCCAAAGGCGGTGCTTCAAGCCCTTGTCATGGAGACTCATAGACAGACTCATCTTGGAGGCAACGCTTTAGGGGATCTTTTGATCAGACAAATAGTTGCACCAGGACTATATGAAGAAACAAAGCGAGCAGTATATGGATGTACTATCTGTGCAGCAACTAATCCTGCTCCAAAGCCACCACCAGCCATGGGAGGAAGACCATGGGCCTACTATCCTTTCCAGAGACTACAGATAGACTTTGCAGAATTACCAAGATGTGTTAGGTACAAGTATTTACTTGTCATAATAGATCAATTGACAGGATGGATAGAGGCCTTCCCCACGCGAACAGCGGCAGCAATTACAGTAGCAAAGATACTGTTGAAGGAAATCTTTCCAAGGTACCCCATGCCAGAGACATTTGAGTCAGACCAAGGTCCGCATTTTGTGAGTAAGATAATTTGTGCTGTAAGTGCGGCCTTGGGGTTCAAATGGAACCTTCATACTCCATGGAGACCACAATCATCCGGTCAAGTTGAACGTGCTAACCGGACGGTTAAGACTTTGTTGACCAAATTGTGCCAAGAAACCAAGTTGAATTGGGTGACAGCACTGCCATTGGCTTTGACCATTATGAGAAATACTCTAAGGGGAAAAACAAAACTGACTCCTTTCGAGTCACTGTTTGGCAGACCTCCCATTGAGCCTGGGCCCCAGACAGAGATTAATGGGGAATTAGGGAACAGACAGTTATTGGAGTATGTTACTGCCTTGCAGGGTGTTTTGTCCTCTATTCACAGACACAATCGTGAGTTCCAGAGGTTACCCTTGGATGTGGTGATCCACCAATACCAATCAGGAGATTGGGTACGAGTTCGGAAGTGGAAGCAAGAGCCCTTGCAGCCCACGTGGGGACCGCCAGAGCAGATCATTTTAATTACTGAATCGGCAGTAAAGCCTGTAGGCCATAAGCGATGGGTCCATGCTAGTCAGATAAAGAAAACAGAGCCTGTAATCATTCAGGAACCCGAGCAGGGATTAGCCAAGGACTCCCCACCTGGAGGGGTGAAGGATCAGACACCTGAAGAAAAGCGGCTATCGCAAACTGTTCCGGGTTTGGGCCTGAAATTGAAACTCACCAAAGAAACAAAGACTGATAGTTAATGGGAGGCTCTACACGACCTTTACCTTTGAAGACAGCTGTACGAGAATTTCCAGGAGATAGCCGACCAGCAGTAGATGTGATAGTATTGTACGCTCGACCTAGGTTAAATCAAAAGGGCTACGTACGAACAAAATACCGTTGGAAAGTACTGACTTGGGGCTTGTTAACATTTTGGAGATTAGGATTAGAAGATATTAACATAGAATAGATTATAATTACCAATACTTTATGTCAAAATGGGTCGAACCCACCCAAGTACCAACTCCTTTGGCTTTAAGCCTATGCTTGGTACTATTTTGTGTCTTGCTTCTTTATATGTGATATATGTCTACTTCTCAGCTTCTTTTCCCGGGCAAGAAACGAGAGTATAAAGCGTCAAAGGCGCTCATTTCAGGAGGAAAGGGAAAATGTGTTTGTTGAACTCGCCCAGGAGGTAGCCAAAGGATTTAACATTACAAAGTGTTGGATTTGTGGGAATCCACAGGGTTTTTCCCAATGGCCATGGATGGCTGTTCCTTTGAGTCCCAAGTGGTTGATTAGTAACCAGAGCGATGTACATAATGGCACTGATCTGTGGGTCACGAATCATACTTGGCACCTTAAATGGACACCAATAGGCCAATATTGTATACACAAGAATGTGTCCAAAGGACCCTATGTAGGAGAAAGTAAATGTAACTGGACCTTGACTTGGTTACCCCATTGCTTCACTTCTGGGTGCCCGGTTGTGCCCTGTGCCGTCCGTAAGAACCGATGGAATAGCACGGCATTTCAATTACAGAATGGGACATGGATACAGTGTGAAGCCCGGACGGGCCCACAAGCGTCCTTAAAGAGGAGCAATTGTGAGGCCAAAGTAGGTAGCCCCAAAGGGGATGAAAGTGAGGTATTGGAATGCCAAACATTTAATGTGAGTGTTAATCAGAGTTTAAAGACTTATGCTTGGCAATGGAAACACTTGAATGGCACTAAAGTTCCTGGATTTCAGAAGTTCTGGAGTTGTAGGAATGAAACGTGGAAGGACATGACCTGTGAGTATAAAGAACAGGTAGCCTTATGGAAATGTTGTCTTGCTCAAGAACAGGGGACTATGCGTCTTACTGGACCCTTAGGACCCCGAGATACTAAATACTTTCCATATGTGCAAAAGGTGCCCTTAGTACCTGAACATACTCGCCCAGCTTTACAAGGTCATTATTGGATTTGTGGATCTATAGCCTACTCTATTTTACCAATTAATTGGACAGGTATTTGTTATGTTGGAATTATACAACCAATGTATAGTATAAAAGGTGGAAATTTGAATCCCTTAATCCCAGTGTTTGATGAAGAACAGTCTGAAAGAAAGAAAAGGGCACTTGATCTTTCTTTGACAAAGGGCCAAGGAAATGATTGGGAAGATACTTGGCCTCCAGAACGTATTATTGCAACTTATGATCCTGCCTCATGGGCGCATGATGGCACAGCGGGATACCGCAGCCCAATATATATTTTGAATCGCCTCATTAGACTTCAGGCGGTATTGGAGATAATAACCAATCAAACAGCTAAAGCCCTAACATTGCTTGCTGATCAGTCAACACAAATGAGAGAAGGAATACTTCAAAACAGATTGGCCTTGGATTATTTGTTAGCCAAAGAAGGAGGGGTCTGCGGACTCCTGAATCTGACAGAATGTTGTTTGAAAATTGATAACAATGGCGAAGTAGTACAAGAAATTGCTACCAAAATTAAGGTACTTGCCCATACCCCAGTGCAAACCTGGAAAGGAATAAATCTTGGAAATTGGGGAAGTTGGTTCAACTGGTTAGGAGGAATGAAGACAATGATTATATTGGTTGTCCTGATTTTATTGGGATGTATGCTTTTACCTTGCTTGTTACCTGTAATCATGAATGGTATTCGCAGCATAATAGATAATGCAGTAATTAAAAGTAGCATGCAAATGTATGGCAAAATTATGTATCAGCAAGTTACTCAGAATGAAGAAGCTATATGATATAAATATCAAAAAGCTTCTAAGGGGGGAATTGTGACACTGAAGTCTACTTAAATATAGATATTGCTTGGTTTGGGAATTGTAGCATCCATCTGACAAGTTAATTTACTTGTGTGTGTGTATGTTAGACAGAAATGCTAATTTGCTGACTGGCAGTGTTTGTATAAAGCTGTGTTTGCAAAATAATTGGGAACATTAGGCTCTGGGAAAATAAGGTTTTGTTGCAAGATGCAGCTGTGCTGAAGAAAGTATCGAACTATGTTTCTAATGTTCAAGGTTGAAATGAGCAAAACAAGTTGTGAATAACAACTCCTAATATGGACTAGGAAGAGAGGGGAAGGTACTAGTGGGCATGGATTACAGTGATGTATGGAAAATGAAAGTGATGTAGTTATGATGATAATGATGCTAATGTAATTAACATAACAAAGCTGATAAAAAGGCCAGCAATGCAGAGTTTTGCCAGAACTGGCCTGGCCTCTTCTCCACGTGCACGTGTTAGCAATAAAGATACTCCTTCTCCATCATTGTTTCGTCGTTTCTGAGACTCTATTGGGTGAGTACTGGGAGCGGACTCAAGCCACTAGGACCCCTAAAAGGGGCTAGGGCGTTTTGTTTGTAACAATGTTACTTTTCAAACATTGCATATTTTCAAAAATGCATAAACTGCCATTGTAGTTTGATCAGAAAATCAGTTTGTAGTTTGATCAGAAAACCAGCAACAATGTCTAATTCAAATGCAGACTTAAGGTAGCTTCTTACGTGCATTTGGGTTGCTTTTTTCTCTGGGTCAGAGAGGTGTATGTGTGAATGTGGATACTGTGTCTGTTTTCAACAACACCTCTCTGCATATCACATCTGTATAAAGCTGCCCTGAGGCTGCTTTTTGCTGTTGGTGTAAAATGACATGTTCTATTAATCAGTTTTAATAGTCATCAGTCCTGAAAGCACTGTACTGGCCACCAGTGAGCTACCGAGCCCATTTCAAGATATTAGTACTAGCATATAAAGCCCTAAATGGCTTGGGATCAGAATATCTAAAAGAGCGCCTTCCCCAGTATCAACTATCTTGGACCTTATGATCAGCCATCGAGACCTTGGTGATGGTGCTGCCACAGAGCCTGCCCAGTTGATGCTGATCTGTGTCAGGGCCTTATCAATGGTGGCTCCCCATTCATAGAATGACCTATTTACCTAGGCATTTGAAGACTGAAGAGGATTGTTCCTGGCAAACTGATTTTTTTAAGCTGTGTTTTAGAATATTTGTAACTGCTTTAGAATGTTTTTAATTGTAATTGTGTTTTGGAACTTTTAAACTGTTTTTAGTATGTTTTTCTTTTTCTTGTTAAATTGTTTTGTTTATGTTTGCCACCCAGGGCTTCTCTGGGAGGAAAGATGAGATATAAATTCAATACACCAGTGAGGAATAATTTCAGACATCACATTGCAACAAACCACTGAGTGTACCTACAGCACGGGCTCTCTGAGAAATATACTTGTGTGACATGCTTGTGTTCAAATAAACATGCGCTACAAATATATGTAAGATGTTAAAGTGTAACATAACAAAACTTTGACATGATTGGAGCCCTCACAATCGTGAGATAAAGCACAAGCCTTGGGGATGAGGCAGATTTCCCCTCAGCAGAAACCGTCTTCCACCAGAAATCTTTGTGCCAGGAGAACCCCAAGGAATCCTTTCTGTTACCACTTCCACAAACTACAGAGGTCATTCTGCCATCTCTTTGGACAGCATCTCAGAACGCACAACAGAGCCAAGGTCTGCCCAACACTGCTGGCACCAGTATCTGAAAAATTAGGCAGTCTCCTTTAAAGTGCAAGCGATTCCCCCAGGAGTGAGTTTGTTTGTTTTACTATTCATGGCCTACATATCTTATGAGACACCAGGATATCAATGGAATGCCTTCCCCACCTCACTCCAATTCCTTATTTCTGAGCTAATTGAAAAAATCTTCTTCTTTTTCTCTCCATTATTCCATTTCCTTGTCCTTTTGCCTCGGGACTTTGGAAAATCTTAGGCTGAAGTTTTGGTTACTTACAGATTCCTCAAGACCTTGATATGAAGCTGGATGCCCGAGATACTAAAGTTAATTCCAGTATTGTTGGAGGCAACCTTTTTATTTATTTAGTGGCAACAGAAAACTCTGAGCAGTTCAGAGTGCAATCCATCACTGGTACTGTCACACCAAAGTTCGTTCCTCACACGCGTAGGCACACCACCTCAAGTCCTCTCTGTAGTCCATAAATTTTATACCAATTCAAGGAGAGAAACCATAGATATCTCTCTTGCACTCCAAAACCAACAACCAGTTCCTCTTTGAATATAATGATATAAGCGTCGGCAGCTGGCAGCCATTCCATGGGGGACCAAACAATATTTTCTAGTCTACAGTTAGTCACCTCAGGCACTAGATGCCTACTTGTTGTGTATGCGCATGTGTTCAGGTCTCCCGTACCACTGAGCCACTTGTGCAACATATTAAACATACAACAGTGATTTCTGCTGCCACTTGAGGACAACAACCTGCCCATCCAGACTGTAAATAATTCTTCCAGGAAAAAAATATTAGTCAACCTTAGCATGATCCATTCACTTGCCACAATAAAACTTGGGGCCTGGCTTTTCTTCCAGTTTGCAGATACAATTACTTGTTGTTCAGAGACAGTGCCTACATTAGAACATTTTTGGATTTATCAGCAGCAGAGTACTATCATCTGAGAAGGTGAGATTTTATATGTAGTCTTTTACTTCACAGCTGTGGCTTAAGAAGTATCTGGATGTGTTGGGTTTCCCAATGCAGAAAAGGCTGCAGATTTATGTGGCAAGGTTCCTATAGGTTCAACAGCAAAAGATCCCAAGTTATGCAGAGAAGGAAGGAAGGAAAGTTTCTACAGATTTTATAGGAAAGATTCATATAGCACCTGCCACTTGGGATGTGTGCACACTATACATGGCTTTCCCCCAAGAATCCTGGGAACTGTAGTTCACCCCTCACAGCTACAATTGACAGCACCCTTAACAAACTACAGGATTCTTGGGGGGAAGTCATGTGCTTTAAAAGTATGGTGTGTATGCAGTCCAGTACCTAGGAAATCTATCTGGCAAACTGGTTTAACTGGCCTAATTAGTTGGTAGGACTTGAAGCCTTCAGGTGGTGGAGCTATAAAATGCAGATGGGTGAAGGACATGGTATAAAATCCTAGCACTTGACATTTCTTTACTAAATATATTTGCTGCCTTTCCTTCAGGGAGCTCAAGGAAGTATACATGGTTTCCCTTCTCCCTCATTTTTTATCCTTATGCTGGCCAGTTCTACTTCTTCTAACATTCCTGCCAACAGTATTGTAGAAGCCACAATATTCTCTGTAGCATACTTTGGGTTGTTACCCTACACACATATCCTTGGGAATAAGTCCAACTGAACTCAGTGGGATTTACTTCTGAGTAAATGTGCATTGGATTTGACTGTTGATTTGGCACTCTTCCTCAGTATTTGAATATGACTAGTTTCTTTAGACACATTTTTTTCATGCACAAGAAGTACTGAGTGGGAGGGGGGATTACCAATTCTGTGCCTTTGTCCACAACTTCCCAAAGTCAGAATCCATCTCAAATTCCCCTCATCCCAAAACTTTGGCTTTTGGATGTAACAGTCTTTGAACACCGGAACAGAGGAGTCAGGTTTTTCGCTCTTCAAATGATA
The DNA here is from genome assembly GCF_030035675.1 of Rhineura floridana. Classification (NCBI taxonomy): domain Eukaryota; kingdom Metazoa; phylum Chordata; class Lepidosauria; order Squamata; family Rhineuridae; genus Rhineura; species Rhineura floridana. The sequence continues at coordinate 65,229,817 of NC_084481.1, read as the reverse complement.
CTTACAAGGCCATTCTCTCTCCCTCTTTAGTTTAAAAATGAGGTTGATAATGATAATGTTCCTCCCATAGAGAATCTCCTACTTTTTAATGATACCCATAGTTTCCCCTTTACATAAATGACTAAATCCTCACAGAATCTCCGTCTTGATTAGCACTCCTGCTAGTAAAATTTCACATACTAAATCAGCACCAGCTGTAGCAAGAAAGAATGAAAAGGCAAGTGTAAATGTTCCATATGCCCTACCAAATTGGCATCTGTGTCAGTAACCCTGTGTTCCTTAAACAATTGTATACATACATTCTCCTAAGTGTTGTTGCTCACAGGATTTTGCAAGTGAAATTCCTTTCTGGTGCTATACCACTGAGATGTTAAACTAAAAATGGCAAAAAGCTTACATTTCCCTTCCCATATCAAAGCTATGTAGAGCCAAATGAAACAGAATTATCTGGAGTTTACTGTACCTTATCCTGACAGCCACTTAACCACAATCACATAAGTCTGAGAGTTGTTTAATAACACCATGTTTAAAATTATTGAGTAACACAACAGAAAGGATATTTCAAAGCTACAGTTTTAAAGATTAGAAGATCCAAATTAAACATTCTGAAACACAGTGATGATAAACGTGTTTAATATACTAGAGCAGAGGTGGGGAACCTGTGGCCCTCCAGATGTTGCTGGACTTCAGCTTCCATCCTCCCTGATTATTAGCCATGCTGGCCCGGGGCTGATGGGAGTTGTAGTCCCAACAACCTCTGGAGGGCACCATATTGGCTACTCTAAATAATCAGCATCTCTGCTTTCAAGCTGATTCTAAATAATGACAGACTGAGACAAAAACATAGTTGCTTACAGGATGCCGAATCCTGCCATGGACTTGCCTGAATTTTGGTGTCTTGTGAATCTGAATTGATGTTTGGGGCAAACTACCAATTTGGTTCATTTCTCAAGGTTGGGCAGAGTGAATTTCAATGCAAGTGTTTCTCAAAAGAAAAGGAAAAGATTGCAATTTTTCTTTATGAATATGAAAGGTGAAGCCCTTTTCCAGCAATAGTTTGCAGACATGTAAGGTTTTTCCTGCAGGTATTAAGGCCTTTGAAATCTATCTCCAGGTAGCCTTGTACAAGTCTCATTGACTTCAATAGGGCTTTATCATCTGATTTTGGCTGGTGTGGTCTAGTGCAGGGATGGCAGAAACAAAAGGGAACAGCACCAAACAAAGGGCAGGATAGAGAGGCAAGCTCTGGTGCTGGAAGAAGTTTATTAAAAGCTCAACGCGTTTTGGAACTGGTCTTTCGTCAGGAGCTGTGAGGATCTGTTTATCTTTCCTTTGTCAGGCAATACACATTCTCTAAAACAGGCCTGGATTTTCCTGCAGCAAACCAGCAGAGGAGTAAAACTGTGAAAGCTTTCTAAGCCCCGCCCCTGCCAAATATGTATTTATTAACTATAACTCACAATAACACTTCATGTATCTGCTGAAGTGGACTGTAGTCCACTAAAGCTTATGCCATGATACAATAGTTAGCCTTTAAGGTGCCACAAAACTCTTTGTTTTGGTCTTGTTTGTTTGTTGTTTTTGCTGCACCAGACTAACACAGTTGTCCCTCTGCAAATTGTGAAAACTTTCTGCCGTTTTGATGCAGTTTGCCCATACTATCCGTTCTCCCCAGGGAATATCAGGGGCACATGCACCCAGCCCCCTACACACATTTAACTCTCTCGTGATCAGGCTGAATACTTGAATAAGACTTCTGTTAATATTTTGTTAGTGTGAATCAACTGGTGTCTGACTCAGGTGTTCCTTCATTAAAGGGAGACCTCCCCAATGTGGACCCATTGCTCTACCAGTACGACTTTCTTGTGTGAAATGTGAGATGATGTCTTTAAAATGCCCTTTAATGTGTCTCAGGCTCTCTAGAAGCAATTATAATTAACATCAAGAAACCACCCCATGTTTTAAAAACAAAGATTTTTATTTTAGTGTTTTAAGCTAAAACCTGACAGGAATTTCAAGCCCACTGCTAGAATTCATTTTCAAGATGCAAACATAAGCCCTTTTCATCAATACTGGATTCAAGACACAGAAGCCCTGTGTTGAAGTATTCCAGTGTTCCACCCATCCTTGACTCTTATTTCAGACTCAGTTAAACTGTTTTTAATATTGTGTTTTAATATTGTTGTATCCCTTCCCTAGGACGGGTGAGTAAGGTATCTAAATAATGGCGCAGAGTGGTAAGCGGTGGTAACGCAGCTGAAGCTCTGCTCACGGCCGGAGTTCAATTCCAATGGAAGGAGGAAGTCAAATCTCCGGTAAAAGGGGTTGAGGTCCACTCAGCCTTCCATCCATCCGTGGTCGGTAAAATGAGTACCCGGCATATGCTGGGGGGTAAAGAAAGGCAGGGGAAGGAACTGGCAATCCCATATATACGGTCTGCCTTGTAAACGTCGCAAGATGTCACCCTAAGAGTCAGAAACGACTCACACTATAAGTGCGGGGACACCTTTACCTTTACCTTTTACTGCCTTCAAGTCGATTCCAGTTTTATGGCGGCCCTATGAAATAGGGTTTTCATGAGGCTGAGAGGCAGTGACTGGCCCACGGTCACCCAGTGAGCTTCATGGCTATGTGGGGATTCGAACCCTGGTCTCCCAGGTCGTAGTCCAACACCTTAACCACTACACCACACTGGCTCTCAAATAATGGGAAGCAGCCCCTAAACAGTTCCGCCAGCACAAGGACTTTTAGTTGCATAATGGAATTTCCCCTCCCACTGCTCTCCCCATGCATTCCTTGTACATCCCATAAATCTGCTCCGGAGGGGTGAACCCCCAGAATACACTGGGGAGTGTGTGGAGAGAGGAGAGGGCAGGGAAGTTCCATTGTGCAGCTAAAAGCCCTTGTGCTAGTACAGCGTTTCCCAACTAGTGGGCCACCAGATGTTGTTGGACCACAATTCCCATCTTTCCTGACCATTGGCAATGCTGGCTGAGGCTGATGGGAGTTGTGGTCCAACAACACCTGGTGGCCCAGTAGTTGGGAAAGGCTGTGCTAGTAGAAATGTTTAGTTGGATACTACTCAGTAAATAAATAAATAAATAATATATTTATTATTACATTTACATACCACCTTTCCTCCAAGGATCTCAAGGACTCTTCCCTCTCCATTTTATCCTGACAACAATCCTGTGAGGTAAGTTCAGCTGAGACTGACTGGTTCAAGGTCATTCAGGGAGATTCATGGCCAAATGGGCATTTGAACCCTTGTCTCCCAGGTTCTAGTCCAACACTCTTAACCATTACACTACATAATGATGGTGCTGTACAGTTGGCCAAGTCTTCCCTGTTGCTGCACCTAGACGGTGGAATTCCCTGTCCCAGAAGATCCATCTCACTCCCCACCTTGATGCTTTTTTCATCACAGCATGAATACCTTTTTGTTTTGAGGATAGGCCTTTGGCATGATCATTGCCTGAGTCTATTTTCCCTGGCTCTTCTCATCCTGTCTCTGCCACTTTCCCTTGGGAGCTTGGCCAATGCGTATGGAGGTGCAACTACAGTGGTGGTGACTGAAGATTGCACCAAACATTTGCCCCCATGGCCATATAGCAGGTATTTACTTCATTCATTCCTGCCCGTTGAGTCCAGAACAAAGTGATATGGTCTCCATATAGTCTGATGCATAAACTACACCCTGGGCCCTACAGCATATTTATTCAAATGATTTATTCAAATGATTACTCAAGCTATGACAACTAGAAAGTCTTGCAGAGAACTACCAGTGCTCTATAGATCATGAATATATCTCCCTCTCCCTGTCTCTCCTTTTCCTTTTGTCTCTACACACACACACACACCTCCATACAGAGTTTCTCTTTAATGTATTTCCATTTTTACCTTTCTTTACCTTTTCACATCACATTTCCTTGGGGAAAATTTTGGCTTAGGATGGGTTTCGTTGTCATGTACAATTGTAAAATAAATAAATAAATGAATTAAATTAAAAGCAATAAAATTTCATCAACGACAATAAAACGGAATCTCTGTCCCAGAGCTCCATAGTGAGATGCTTTGAAAAGGCTTCCAGACAATCCACTTCAGACAGAAGGATGAAACCCACAGGGAGGGCTAAGGGCCCTTTATAGACACTCAGAGAAAAGTGGAAAAATAAGATGTAACACCCTGAAGTTTGCTAAGTACATCCTCAGTCATGGCCTTTTTAGGTGAGAATTTCCAGAGGAAGGCACTCAAAAGGACATTAAGATTCTCTTTAGGGGATTAATCACTGTTTTGGTTGTTACCTTTTGTTAGAGGCATGTCACCCAGTAACCTTGTTGCTCAAGACAACAGATGTCCTTTTCTGCATCTGCTTTAAAGGGAAAATGTTTGTTTTTCTTTAAACATTATTTGTATGTGCATGTATATATAATTTTGTGTGTGTTGTATCTCTCTCTGTGTGTGTATCTATATCTTATATACACACATATATATCTGAGGTGTGAGTCTGTAGTAAAGTACTAGCCAGCTATATGATTAGTATGGTAACTAATTTGAGAAGGTGATGGACAGTTTATAAATTTGATTACAGAAATTCTTTTTTTAAAATATCATTTCCTCTCTCCCTCTTTTCCTCATTTTGATGGAGAAGTGTATCCCCTTACACTTTTTTTTTAAAGAAAGCAGAGCATGTTATGAAAAATAACAAAGAATAGCTGAGAACTCGGAAAGTGAATGGCACTTCAGATGAAGTTTAGCAAATTAAGTCATTGACCTGCAGAGGAGATTAATACCAAACAAGGTGCCCCTTCTTCTGAAGTAATGAATATTCTTCAAACAGCAAGGGAGCACTGACTGCTGTTTGATGCTGATGACATTGAAAATTTAGGAGAAGAGAAATTCCATCATTTTTCATTTGTATGCAAATGTGCCTGTTCCAGAAATTAACCCCTGAACCCCATGTCAGTTTTCATCTGGAGGAATTCTCTTTTGCTAGCACCACACAGAGCAGCCTTGTTGCTGTCCGGGGTCACTGGGGCTTCCCCATGTAAAACTAAACAAAACACATTAGAAAAAGAAGTAGAAGTGGGATTGGAGGTTGGTGAAAAGGACCAAATCAGAATGTCAGGCTTTGTTTACCTCCTTCCCCCTCCCCCACAACATTAGTGGCGGGTGGGGGGGGATTAAAGGGCAACAGAAGCAGAGGGACCTTGTAAATTGTACTTCTCCAGTGCACAGTCCTGCATTCTAGCATAATTGAAATGCAAAATGGGGCCCATAGTTCTTTAGGCAGAACAGCCACCACTAATCACTTCCACTAGTCTTAAGGTGAACCATGGGACAATATACAAATCCTATTGCTCTTCCTTTCAGGCAGGTCTTCAGCTGTTAGAAAAGTTCCTTTGTGTCTTAGCACCTTAGACAAATGCCACTATCTGCATGTGAAGGGGAAAGAGGTTATTGAGGGTGTTCTTTTTTTTAATTGATGTGGATTTAATTATGCTAATTTAGACAGCTGTAAAGCTTTTTTTCCCCTACAGTCACATAAAGGGACCAGCAAATACAGGTGTCCTTCACTGCAGGCGTTTAATATTTAACCTCAGCAGTTTTGTAAAGAAAAGGCAAATGCATTGGTAATGGTTAACAAGCAGACAGTTTCCTGAAGGCTTAATGAGGGAACTCTTAACATTTAATACCTCCTCATGACAGCCGTAGAGGTCCCAGAAGGAAGCACAAAGCAAAGAGTCCCCTTCCCATCCCAACATTGTATATTAGATCCGCCCAACTGTGAATTCGTCCTGAGTCTATGGGATATGGTGGAGAACAACAAGGAACTAGAGTCAGACTCAGATACTCACATCACAAAATCAAGGGATGAGAACATGAATTGAGTGGATGCAAGGAGAATTAGTACATGATTAGGGGGGGCACTTACACATTGGCAAAATGGGGAAATATATCACCAAAAAAAGGGACAAAAGGTGATACAGATCTACAAAAAATGTGCACATGCTAATTTTATATATAGATGCAACCTTTGAGATAATTACTATTATTTAAACAGAAATACAACCCATTTCACCACTGTGAGTAAGACTGTATTCAGGTGACCTGTGTGCCTGCTCAACTGCTAACTGGATGGGCAACTGCAGGGACCCTGATCATCCTTCTTATGCCTCTTTATTTTTAAACTCAACTTCAACTGGACAATACTTCAAATACAGGGCACCTTCAAATATTTATTTTATTTATTATTTATTTATTAGATTTATAACCTGTTCTTTCTTCCAGTAGGAGCCCAGAGCTGTCCTCTGCAAAGCAGGATACATGGCCATTGTTATACATGATTTGGTTGTGGCATTTCTCAACTCACATTTTAGTTGCCCTGGGCTCCTTCTATGAGGAAGGCTGGGATGTAAATTTAATAAATAAATAAAAGTGCTATGGGTGCCAGAGCAAAATGGCTGCCATAGGCAGCCAAAAACAAAGCAAAAAAGAGGTGCTGATACTCTGTACCAGTACTGTCTCAGAAAAAGCCCTGATTGTTTTTAAATGCCTCACTTGACAAGGAGACCATACAATACTTCTTGAGGAATTTTCATACTATGCTTCTTGAGCATGAGGGAAACTGTCTGAAGGTGATTTTATGCAGGTAAAACAAAAGATAGTTCTTTTTATACCAAGAGGATACTGAAGTGGTTGTCTGGACCTCACTTGTGTGCCTGAAAACAAGTCATTCAAACCGAGTTGTCAAAATACTTGCACGCACTCACCCGTAAACCAGGTCACATCCACATCATACATATAAAGCACATTTAATGCACATTTAAAGAGCATTGCTTTCCCCAAAGAATCCTAGGAACTGTAGTTTACCTCTCACAGAGCTACAATTCCCTACAAGCTTAACAAACTACAGTTCCCAGAATTCTTTGGGGGACGCCATGTACTTTAAATGTGCATTAAATGTATAGTTGTAGATGTGACTGCATTGAGGCTATATATTATATTGTATATGCTCTACTAAAGCAAGTGATCTCTAAGCCATCTACACCACTAAGAGAAATGAAGGTAAGTTGGCATTAAAACTCACTTTCTGTATACACTAGAGAAATGCAGCTCTGGTGCTTGGGTAATTTATCCTGAACAATAGAACACTCTTGTCCCTTACTTTTTCAAATAGACTACTTCTGTCTTGTTCTGCCTGCCTGAGTTCTGTCCCCTTAAAACACTAGACATTCTCTCTTCATTGTTGCCCATAATACATTCTGCCATGGGAAATGGAGAACTACTAACCTTGAACAAAACCTCAAGTTTCCAAGTCTGCAGATTATTCCAACACAGGAATAATAATTTTCCTCTCTACAAAAACAAACCACCACCTCCTAAACAGCACAACGGCAAAATGAAGGATATATAATAACCATCCATTTCATTCCACATATCTCAACATTAACTTAAAAAGCTCACTGTTGACAGTGTCAGTCAGGCATCACCTTACTTTTCAGCAGGGGCCCCCATTGGATCCATTGCCTATAGGCCCATATTGGGTTTGCAGAGCAGCTGAAGGGCCAAATGCCAATTAATCTGGAACATATTCTTTCCAGCAAACAGCACCTGACATCCTGGCCAGTTTCCTATTAGGTCACCTTGGTTCTTATGGCCGTTAGGAAACTGACAAAGAATTTGATGTTGGGTCAAGTGTGTGTGTGTCTTTGCTATTGTCTTCTCTCAGATGCTATTTTCCTTGACAAACTCTTGATTATGGGGAATGTTCTCTATTATATTTCAGAATAACATGATATCTGTATGCAGAGCTTTGGGAGTTAGTATTTATTTTAAGTCTTGCATCCTATATTTTATTCTTGTGGGCTTTTTTCCTGAAATGTTAGAGTTGGCCTTACAGCCAACCAAATCCTGGTATTTAGCCCAGAAACATATCATATTTCTTGTGCAGATCCAGTTTTTATGAGTGCACAGGGCTCTTTTTAAAACAGGAACAGCCAATGTACAACACAAGCAGGCTAAGAGGTATAACTCTAGATTTTAACAGATTTCAGGAATTCTCTTGGAATTTTCTCTGTAGCCAGAGGCTGAAAAATGCAGTTCTCTTTCTGTGTGTGTGTGTGGTGTGTGGGTGTGTGTGTGAAAGGAGCACCTAAAGGAGTGTGTCTCTCTACATCAGACCGCCTGTGTTTCAAGATCAGCAGAAAGGGCTCTTTTTTGCATTCCACTGTTAGGGGAAGCTCATTTGGTGGTGCCATGAGATACAGTCTCCTCTGTGGTGGCACACCATTTGTGAAATGTCATTCCATTTCAGAAATGTCAGATGCCAACATTGTTGACACTTTGGCACGAGTTGAAGATGTACATGTTTACTCGGGTTTTTAAGGTTTGCAGTGAGTGGCTGTCTAGGTCTTATCCTCTGTTTAGCCATTTTTAGCTGCCTTTCTTTGTTGGTGTTTTTAAGAATTTGGGTTTTTTGCATGTGTGTGTTTTACTGATGGCTGTTCATAATTTATTTTATGTTGCACCCCACCCTGGTATCAGTATCAGGCTATAAATCTTTTCAATAAACAAATAGGCCCCTTCGTGGGCTATTTTAAATTTAGCAAAACAACAAAAATCTCAGTCCAAAGTGTTCCAACGCTGTGTTCTATGACTGGAGGGGGGGGGGATCCCTTCTTTTAGTTCTGCTCACAGTTTACGTCCAATATCCAGGTGTGGTTCTGGACTTCACATGGAGAAGGATTACATATTGATCACATAATTCAAAACAGTCTTTGTTTAGACCAGAAATCTCTCTCTCTCTCTCTCAAACTGAGAGTGCTTAGAGTACCAAAATGGATAGCTCTGTAACCTGTTAGCAACACATGATTACCTCTTTAAGCCTCAAGCAACTGATGATGATAGGCAGACAGAATGACAGAGGCTAAAATGGTCAGGCCTTCTACTCTGTGCTTCTACTTCCCTAAAGCAATTATTAATGAATTAATCCTCACAACTACCTCATGAGGTAGATAGGTAAGCATTGTTATCCTCATTAGCATTAGGATAGCTTGACTATCCCACTAAATAAGCATCAAGGCCCCCATTTTTCTGAGGATACTGAGGACAACAGGTTAAGTTACTTACCACAGAAGCTGGTAACAAAAAGCTGATAACAGAACACCCTCTCCACCACCCAGCCTTCAGACTCACCAAGTTCAGGCAGGTCATTACCTGGATTTTATTGTAATAGACACACAGCATAGAACGCCTAAGACTATTACTGGAATGGGCAAAATTTGCACCCTGGAGGTATATCACTGAATGTCACCACTCATCAAAATAATTGTATACGGTTATATGACAAACTGTGTAATGGCGGTTGCTCTGAAGATATTAAAGCAGAATAGTGATGATGAATTAATTAATGGGACTTTAACACACTGTGCCCAGGATGTGGGGTGAAGGCCATTCCAGGTGGAATCTAGGCAAGAGCCTGGTGGGAGTGGAAGTATTTTGGAATCGAGAACTTTCTGGTGAGTTCCAGGCCCATCTGTAGACACAAATTACCCTCCAGCTGACTCCACCCCTTTCCCCTCATCCTAGCACAGGAGCAGAGAAGCTCTCAGATGAGACGAATGGGGGGGTATCTTTCTACATCTAAGGCTGCCAAGTTGTGTGTGTGCATGTCTAGCCCAAATGAATATACCCACATCTGACATTCCCTGGCAAGCCAGGGTTAAATTTCATGTCATACGATTGCTTGAAAAGTGATCTGATGCAGGTTGAAGGTTACACGTGCCCTCAGTCTGCATCGGAGGCTGTCAGATGTGCATGTGTGGTCTTTGTCCCTTTCTTCTCATTATAGCAGAACAGAGAAGCACACAGAGAAGGGGACAGGAGAAAGACCTAGATCTGAGATGGTTGTGTGTGCATGCGTATGCACTAGACTCCCTCCCTCTTCACACATATAGCTGACAGCCTGAGACCCATCAGACTGCTTGAGAAGTGATCCAATGGGATCACTTAATAGCTAATACATAGCCTCCCCTTTCATGCTGATTGGCTGCTAGGGATGTCTGTTGTAATGGAGTGTAGACTTGCAAGATGACACAGAGAGCAAGGGAGATGAGGGAAAAGGAGGCATGACTGTGAGGGGGTGTGGTGTGACTATCATGAAGGGACCCTACACTTCTAAATTTGCCACTACACTACTGCTAAAAAAACACACTCGACATTGTGACATGGGCTAGGAAAGGAAATTGAAAGCTATACAGAATTAAAGGATATCTGACCAGCAACAATGCAAAATATAGAGCTATGAAAATAGATATACAAAATTCAGTTTCAAAAGAATTCACAGGTAACATATTTTAGGAAGAACACAGACAACCGTACAATATTTTTAAATATTGAATTGAATCCAATGTGAACTTTAAAAACAAGGGCCCATTAATGAATTGTTTATGGGGCTGATGATATAACATCTCTGCTTTTTTAACTTACCAATATTGCAGTGCAAAGTTAAGAGACAAAGAAAGCAGGAATTGCTTGATTTTGCATTTTCTTGTTTATGTTTTAATTCTGCACTGAACTGATTTTTCTTTTTTGGTAGTTATATAGCATATACCACAAAATCTCTAGCTTTCATGTTAGAAGATCCTGGAAGGCACAACATAATTTTTAGCTTATGATACTTTTTCAAGGCTGTTCAGCTAACTGGTCTTTTATCTACAAAGCAACTACCGGGTAATCATTTGTGCTACTCAGTGACTCAAAATTAAAAATGTTTCGGCACAACCAATAATAGTCAACAGTAGCTCTTGATGGAGAAATGCATAGATGTGAAATAGCAAGGGAACACGGTTTACTCTCATCTAATTAACTAAGACAATTTCAGAGAAGAAATCCATGTTGTGGACATTCTGTAGGGAAGAAGAAGCAAAAAAGGGGGAAGAATATAATTTCATATCACTGCGTTTCTAACGCTGACTTTCACAAAGCTTCTCTTTCTGCTTCTAACCTGACCTTTTCGCCAACAGTTTGTCTATAACTTAATATCATTCTAATTCTTTTGAAATAATGTTCACAGTTAGTATAATTGGTGTTACATAGTTCCAAAGTACATTATGGAATATTCTGTCACTAGATACTAAATTGAAAATTTAAAGAAAACGATAGAAATAGCTGTAAGGGAAAAAGTACCCTTTTAAATCTAATTTGCTATGCACCACAGTAGGGTAATGGATGCAATGAAAGTTCTTTTATTGAACTTCCATGTCCAAAAGGTATTTAGGTAGCAAAGGATGTTAAGCAGGCCCCCTGCACTCTTCCTTTAAGTGAAGATAGCAGGAAATAAGGTATATCGGTTTGTCTCCTCCCGATTTTTATTTCCTCAGGAGTACATCTTATGCAAAGGGCACCTTAGGCTACTTAGCAGATCACAAAGGGTGCCTTAGACCCCCTCACTGTCTGCATGAATGGAACACTCTAAAAGGATGGCAGAAACCATACAGGGAGCTAAATCCTTCAGGTGGGTCTTTTCAAATTCCAATAGTGAAGAGTAACTGGAGAATTGGTAAGGATTTCATTGGCCTCAGCAGGTTTGAGATCAAAAGCTCCTGTTTAAATAATAAAAAAAACCCTGTTGGGAAATCTTAAAACCTCTTTGTAATGTAACTTTAAAAAGGTAACACAAAGAACCCTTCAACTGAAGCCTGTAACAGCATGAACAAAGAGTTTATCAGAACGAATTCTATTAAGGGAAGGCTGACAGAAACTTTCGTTTATTTTAAAGAGCTGCCCTGAGATATTCCACAAATTCTCTATAAAAAAAAGAGTGTGTGATAATTTCACACACACATACACACAAGCTGAAAAAGAGCCCAGTGTTGATGGCATACAAACAATCAATCCTTGTCTATCAGTTTAGCAAACGTGGGTATTCAAAGATTTCCAACTCTTTATCGTTATTGCGGGGTGGGGGGTGGGAACAGATATATTCATGCCCTCACAATACCAACTCTTTATGTCAAGTGTGCTTTTATTTACATCATTCTTTTAAGTTAACTAACTAAAAACTTTAAAGAAACAATGCCTACATACATTTTTCGTTAGTGAAAATGACACATGCTATTAGCGCTTCTGTTAGTCTCTTAAAATTCTATAATGCATTCCGTGTTTCTTCTATATGTTCTATCTACAGGATGGGCTGGCAAGACAGAAAAGTACGCATGTGTGGTGGGGTGTGTGTGTGTGCATGATATGTTAGGAGAATCACAGCTGAGTGAACTCCTAAATTCAACCTGACACAAAACATTTTTCAACCCAATTAATTAAAAACGATGGGTGCTCATCAGTCAGCTGGCACAGCTTTTCCTTCCATCCTTGTGCCAAACTGTTAGTTGTACAGTCTGCTTAAAAAAACAACACAAAACCTGAGACTGAGATTTTGATATTGATTATTAACAGATAACTGACCTGCTTCTAAGCAGCTCACACAAAAAATTAACTCATTGAGGCCTGGTGCCTGAAATGAATGATGCAAAGTTCTCACTCGTATACTTCACCATAATCCTGTGCACATTTCTGTGTTCTTAAGTGGGCCCAAAGCATGCGCAACAATATAGTAGTGTATTATAACCATCAATTGCAAATAATTCCCTATTCATTTTAGCAGGGTTTATTTATTTCTGATGGCCCCAGTCCTGAGAAAGTTAGCCTCTCATGAGTCCCACTGAAATCAATGGAACAAGTCATTCACAGCTACTGGTCTCAAGCACAATTCACTTTACATTTCTTTATACATTCTAATATTCTGTCCCACTCTTTCCTAAAGAACTGAGGTGAATTCCAACACATTAAAAAGCAGAGACAATCTTGGTTTTGCAATTATGATTTTAAATGGTTGAAAGTCACTTTTTATGCATTAATATTAAAAGTGAAACCCAACCCTCACCTAGCTACTTGCATACACGCACAAATCTAAGATGCATAAAATTTTGTGATATCAGCGTTGGTCCAGTCCCAGCAAAATAAAATCTTTTCCTCTCCCCATCATAACCCTAGGCACTGAAAGCAAGCCTGTGCAAAATATTTTACCCTGCTTGTAGAAAATACCCAGGCTGGCATCTTGGTACTTCTCCAAGGGAATCCACCAAGAATGCCCTCATCATTCAGACTTGGCTCTCAGATAGAAGAATCAAGATGGCTTTTTTGGTCAATGCAATGAATGGAGTAAGTAAATTTTCATATCTTGAGCATGCTATTTTAGCTACACACAGAATTTTACATAGAATCAGCAAAAAATATTATCTTGGACCTGTCCGATATATTCCAAAAGGGTTGAGATTAGGTTGGACCAGCTGTGCTAAAAAAACAAGGTAGCAAGATTTCATGTTGCACAAGCGTCTTCATCTGTCTGAAGAAGTGGTTCTGTCTGTGCATACTAAGCATGCCCCAGAATGCTTTACTTAGACCAGATGGTTTTGTAAGCATATATGGGTGGTGGAACTTGTATTCAGGGAGAAGGAATCTTCAGTGCCTAATTTACCAAGGCTTTGTCAAATAAAAGTATGTTTAACTTTCTTTTGGTTGGGCAGAGGGTGTGCGTGTGTCTGTACCAGCACAAGAATTGCTTTTACACCTGACATATGTTAGACTCCATGAAAGAAAAAATCTGTATACTACAATGACACATACACTTGCACAAGTTTTTGTTATGCTTTCCTTTCCTGGGGCTACCTATGTGTAATAAGGCCTCATCAACAAACCACCATCCTCAGATTTAAAAAGATGTCAGCATTACTACAGTGGATAATGAGTGAGCACACTGGAACACCGCAGCCTGATTTACAGCCTCTTTGAAGCCTGAAAGCAATCTTCATAGAGGCACAAACTCACTTTTATTCCTGTATCAATTCATCTCCTAACAATGCTGGTCCCAAAACTGCTATATGTACCACAGCTTCACAAAATCAGGAATCTTTAAAGTTGTATTTGTATATTATACAGCCACAAGAGTGGCTGTATACTATAGTCAGCAGGGATTTTTCACATTCCGCAATGTTAAATGGAAAATATCCCCCCATGCCATTCTGAGGCTTCCCATAAGCTCATTTCAAAACAAAACCTTACAAAACTTATAGTTCTGAACTCAGAAACGCTTGCTTAACAACCCTATCAATTTTCATGACGATACACAAAACAGTCAGAGAGAATCAAGAGTTCAAAGTCTAAAAAGAGAGGAAAAAACTCAGAGCCCTTTTTGACTTTTTTCTGCCAGAGTTCTCATAATATGTTGAAATTCATTAAAAATCAGCCATGTTCATAGAGTACCTGTAATCCTAATACTGACCTTGCCCCATACTCTGACCTTCATCTACTGCAGTTTAAAAGTTAAAAAAATGCCTGGTTGATTTTCAATTAATTTAAGAAATTTTGGCTGGAAGCCTATTATAACGCGGGGCATGCTCAGTAAGGACCAACTGTCAGTGTTCTAAAAGCCTCACAGCTGCTGGGCTTGGCTAATCAGAGGGCCACACCCACACCAGACTTGATTTCACTTGAGACAGTCATGGCTTCCCTCAAAGAATCCTGGGAAGTGTAGTTTGTGAAGGGTGCTGAGAGGAGACTCCTATTCCCCTGAGAGAATGGTTAACAGTCAGCCACTCTGATTAAAGGTCTGTGAGAGGAACAGGGCATCTCCTAGCAACTCTCAGCACCCTTCACTAACTACACTTCCCAGGATTCTTTGAGAGAAGCCATGATTGGCTTTGAGCCATGGCTTTGAGAGAAGCCATGATAAATTCTTTTAAATTGTTTTAAAAAGATGTGTTTTTAAATTTGTATATTTGTTTTTAATGTTTTTAGTTATTGTAAACCGCCCAGAGAGCTTCGGCTATGGGGCGGTATATAAATACACTAAATAAATAGATAAATAAATAAATAATGATTGTCCAAAGTGTAATAGAGGCCTGGTGTGGATGTGGCCAGGGACAGCTTTGTTTTAAATTTGGGTGGGAGGTAGGGTTGCCAGGTTCAGGGCCTGAGACTGATCCTGTATCTTTAGGAGAAAAGGAAGTCAGCCAAGTGCAGGTGTTCTTGCAACATTGTAATGGGAAAAACCACAAGGTAGAATTGTCCCTTCCCCCTGCCCAACTGTGAAAGATACAGAAGACGTCTTGGTTGGCAGGCCCAGCCTGGTCAGTTTTACCTATCCTAATCATGATTGCATAGGAGTATATCCGATTCAACTCAATAATCATACAAATTATCAAACCTGCCTTTTCCCTCCTTCCCCTTTCCTCCCCCTTTCTCCTCCGCTCTTCCTAATTCTGCCTTCCCTGCCCACTCCAGCCCTCCGTCCCTCCCCCCCCAGTCAGGTTTACCTATCCTAAACATGATTGCATGGGAGTAAATCCCACTGAACTCAATAAACATGCAAACAACCACATCTGTCCTTCTCCCCTCCCCCTCCTGCCTGCTCCCATCCCAGTCCTCCCCTCTTCCTTTCCACCCCTCCCTCCTCCCCCTCCTCCCTTCACCATTCCCAGTGGTCAGTTTCACCTATCCTAAGCATGATTGCCTTGTGTGTGTGTGTAAATCCCACTGAACTCAATAAGCATGCAAATGACCAATCCATTCTCAGCAAACTTGCACAGGATCCCATTTCTTACCTCCCGGATTAAAAAGCAGGGAAATTCACTAATAGGCAAAAAACCTTGCGGTTTAAGAATGTACCTATAGCCCACAGATATTTCTACCAAACTTTAAAAAGCAGGGAAATTGGGCAGCTATAGTGAATGCACCAGGGGAGCAGGAGACCTGAACTCCTCTCTCAGATACTGTACTGCCTTACAAAGTTGTCAAAATGCAAACACAATTTGGGTTGGTCTTTCACAGTCCAATCCACTTGCTGTGTAGCTTGGAAGAATTTGGTAACATGTGCCTCTGAGCATATGGTGAGTGGTGGCAACACCTGTAATCAGCCCAAATAATAGAAAGAAGACATGTCCTGTGCTGATCTTGTTTTAGCCGGGAGGAAGCAACATTATTAAGACAGTTGATATAGTTCAGATGGTCACTTTAAATATGTCTGATTTACTTTGCAATTTTAGTGAAGTTTTCTATAGGAAAACTTTTGTTTCTATGAATATGTGAAGTACAGCAACACTTTGCAAAATTTATCCTAAAAAAACTCCAAACATAATTGTGGAATAATGGCACTGACTTCTGCAAAATAGTCTCCAGTGGACCTCAGAAGTGTCTCAATTTGCACAAGATAAAACAGTGGGAGGTGAAACATATTCTAGCAAAATTCTAGGTGTGCTCTATGTTTTTAATTGATCGTGAACACCTTGCCTTAAATGAAGTGGTTTAAACATAGCAGGCTGAAAACATGCATCCTCTTTTTTCCAACAACTAGAGTCATTGCTAAAGTAGCAGCATATTGTAATCAGTCTGATTTTACATTAAACTGCAGTTTCAGGTCCAACTGTTAATGCACCCAAAATAGAAATAGACCTTAACCTCC
This sequence comes from Rhineura floridana, assembly GCF_030035675.1. NCBI lineage: Eukaryota > Metazoa > Chordata > Lepidosauria > Squamata > Rhineuridae > Rhineura > Rhineura floridana. Next base: position 65,213,298 of record NC_084481.1, on the reverse strand, counting down.
AGTTAACAAAAAAGGCTATCTTCACCATCATATGACATTGACCAATAAAAAGGCTTTGAAATTAATAAAAATAAATTTGGCAAAGATTTCTAGGATGAATAATGAGGGAAATAAAATTTTCTAGTTTAGATTCTCTGTAGAAACGTTAGTAACACAGGAAAGAAGCAAAGTAAGAAGAACACCAACAAACATACAAAAATATAAGTCTCCATCTTTGGAGATGGCAGGTGTTGCCACCACTCACCATATGCTCAGAGGCACATGTTACCAGATTCTTGCAAGCTACACAGCAAGTGGATTGGACTGTGAAAGACCAACCCAAATTGTGTTTGCATTTGGACCAATTTGTAGGGCAGTACAATATCTCAGAGAGGAGTTCATGTCTCCTGCTTCCCTGGTACATTCACTATAGCTGCCCAATTTCCCTGCTTTTTAAAGTTTGATAGAAATAGCTGTGGGCTATAGGTACATTCTTAAACCGCAAGGTTTTTTGCCTATTAGTGAATTTATATTGAATTGCCTTCGCCCTCACCTAAAATGCAAGCAAGTTTTAACAGCATCGCCTGTACAATATTGAGGCGTGCAGCGGGGAGAATACAAACATCCAAATAAAACTTAATAAATTAGGTTGAGTGTAATTATCCAAAGTGGAATTGGGCCAGAAGACTTAGGCAAATACTTCTTTTAGCAGAAGGACCCCTGGAGGTATAATCACCTCAGGAGGAAAGCATTATTGTTAACAGCATATTTAAAGAGAAGGAAGGATGCTCCAACAACAGGCCCATTCTCTTGTTGTCATATGTCTCATATTTGGACTGTAAGCCCTTTTCAGCTCAGGCTGCTTGTTAGTGGTATTCTTTTCTTCTTGCAACAACAACACCTTACCGGGTTATACTCTTCCTACAATTTGACAGTACGACACACCACGCCACCCAGCACAGTTTTGGCAGACGTTTGCCACTCCAACCACTTTTGGCAGATCTCTTGCACACAGCTTGTCTGATCAGGCAAGATCAGAATACAACAGAGTGCATCTACCAAATTAGCATTTCCTGCGCAATAAGGTACAGCACAATGGATTCACACTTGGGCTTGATCTTGAAAAGAAGCCCAGCTTGCAAGGAGGGTTTCTCTTTGAATGTTGACCCTCAGTAGTCTGGGACGTCTGATGACAACATGACAACTGAAGATGGCAACTTGACAAGCTATTGTATTCCTCAAAAGCTAAAGTCAGCATTGCAGGCAACATACTGCAGTTGGTGAGGTGCACATCAAGACCTGTTTCTCTCTGAGCTAGCTGGTTCTAATTAATTGTTTATTTGGCACCATACATTAATTGTACACTTTTGAGAATAATACAAGACAATCCACCAGGCCCTCTTCCCCCAGGTATCTTACAATCAAGATGTCAGCAATGGGGGAGACAGCAAAGGGAGAACAGGAGGGCAAGGGGGCAAAGATAAGAAGCACTTGAGAGAAGGGAGAGGAAATGGAAACAAGGGAGGAATGCGAGCAGATGCTGTTATAAATAATGGCTCATGTGAGCATCTTACTTCCATTCAGGGTCCAATCATGTGGGGGATGGAAAGAAAAGTTTTACATGACTGGGGCCTGGAGATCAAGAGTGCCCAGGGTTCTGTAAATCCATTACCATGAAGCTAAATTGTGGGTCATGCTCGAGGATATTAATGAAACCCTATTTCCCTGTATCTATGCACCAAACTGACCACATCTAGTGAGATTTGCTGGTGCTAATCAGAGACGCACTATTACAGCAGAGCAAGAAACATTCGAAACAGTGAGTTCCTGACCAAGGCCTTTTTCTAGAACTGAGAGAGTTGTTTGTGTAGTTAAACTAGGACTTGTAGCTTGAGAGATGAAGATATTTGTGCTTCCTTATGTGAGGTGCTCTCTGGAAAAAAAAAGTGAGACGGGTCCTGCTGGATCCACCTCGTCCACCTAGTCCAACATCTTCTTGTCACAGTGGCTAACCAGACATAGTCCCTAGAACTATCAGTCCCAGAGTTCCTTGTGAAGGTGGTAGGAGGAAGGGACACTTTGTGGGAGACAGAAGCACCATAACAATCAGGGACATTGATCCCAGGAACAGTGGATGCCAGTGCCACTGGTAAGAATTATAAATGTAGTGAATAAATGTCCCTCTCTCTCTTCTCACACATACACCATGCTGCTGTGTCTATCTATAAATACAAATTAGGCAGCCAGAAATGTAACAGAGGTTAAACAAAGGGAACTAAAAGAAGCCAGAGGATACCAGGTCTCTAGTTTTTAAAAACCAATAAGGCCTTCCTGCAGTCTGGCTGAGGCAATGCACTAACTAGGGCAGTAGATGAACAAAAACAATATCAACATGATTTGACTATAGAGACTGTTTCTGTTAAAGAAAAGCTCATCTGACTCCAATCTAATTCTTTCAAAAGAAGAAAAGGCCAGAAAATAAAAAAAAATAAAATGACTGTGGAGTGACCTATTGTGTTCATGTCCTGTCGGTGATCTTTCAAGAAACATCTGGCTAGTTGATGGAAACAAAGTTGAAACGAGGTGAACCTTTGGTCTAAGCCAGTTTGGTTATTCTTACATTTTTTTGTGATGACTCGTATGACCTTTCCATGTAACAGCCATACCACAAGCACCTCTTTACCCTGGCCTTTGACACCTGAGATGCGTATTTTTAGGACACACCCTATTTTTTGTGATGTTATTGTAGGTTATTTTTAACAGTTTTTAATTATGTATTTTAAAACTACTTGACCCGCCCTAGGACCTTTGGGTGAAGGCCGAGCAATAAATTTTACTACTACTACTACTACTACTCATAATAAATAATAATAATAATAATAATAATAATAATAATGGTGTTTATGCCTATCAGCTGGCTCAGATAACATATAATCAAGCCCTAACCAATAGACAGACCTTTTCCCATCACTACTACCAATCAGTAGAGGCACACTAATATTGCACAACCACTACTACCAATCAGTTCTAGTAAAATCAGAAAGGTTGTATTTATTATGCAGAAGCAAGTTGGATTCCCATATTTTCTAAGGAGCAGAAGACATAGTATTCATAATTCACACAAATCAGTCTTGACTCTTAAGATATGGGTACTGCTTACACTGGCCATGCACAACAATTGGTGTTCTATAACTCATTGTTGTTGACAAGAATGCCTCTGGTGCCACATGAGTACTAAATGAGTACAAATGCATCATTCCAAAAGGTAATATGCTCAGAGTGTTTCTCTAACCAAAAATTGGGGAGATGGAAGGGAAAGCCTGCTTAATTCTAAAACAGAGCATACATTTTTAAAGATCGCATCTTTTTCCTTTCCTGAGAGCAAAAGAATGCTGAGAATGTACAGGAGGGGTGAGGACCCTTTTTCAGACCAAGGGCCGCATGGAAGTGGTGGGCGGGACTAGAGGCAAAAGTGGGCAGAGCAAAGAATGTATATTTTCCCTCTGTACAGTAAGCTAGTTTCACACATACTCTCTATTACCCATCCATGCAGGCAAGTGGGATGCATGATCAGAGTTCAAAGACACATTGCAGCCAGGTAAAAACACTCAAGGGGGTTGCAAAGCAGGGCTGGGGAAAGGTGTGGCCCAGACAAAGATTAGCCTGGGGAGAGTCCCAAGAAGCAGCTAGATTGGACAGGAGGGCCACAGTTGGCCCCCAGACCTGAGGTTCCCCACCCCCGATCTATACCGTAGATGTATATAACTTAAGAGGAGTTTATCAACTGTTATTCTGAGGGCAAGGGGCATAACAATAATATATAGTTTGTAATATGGTTCGCTGTTTAAGTGGCCACAGATGGAGTCTTCTTTACCAGTTACATAAACCAAGTGCACTCTTGTTCAGTGTGTGTTTTAAAGGAAGAAAAGGGAGAAAGAGAAACCACAGACCAAAAAGAACAACAAAATCTCGACAGGTCTGTATGGAATTTGTGCAAGAGCTTATTTATTAATGCATGTGTAGCTATCATTTTATTCCATTCCCCAAAGGTGACAGTTAAAGGAGGGGAAGCCTGCCTGATTGACAGCAGCCATAATTCCATACAATGAGACTGTATCATATTGTTTGATGTGATATGATATTCATCACTGGTAACTGATCAAACATACTCTTGCATCAAACAGTATTACAATGGGATCACATTGCATATGCCTGCTGCCAGGACTGTTCATTCTGTTGTACGCTAGACAAGTCTTTTCATAGCAGTGATGCACAAACACTATCTATGGGGTTTTAAACAAAATATTTCCCAAAGAGTTGAGTTATGTATGTGCAATGTGTCACCAATCAGTACAAATCTTTAGGGGTTGGTAACAGGTTGTCAGAACATAGTAACAAAAAAAGTTTTTATTCATATTTGGATTTTCATACACATTTATACTTAAAATAGGAAAACCTAATTTGGCAAGGGGGTGACACACCCTTAAAAACAATGAATACTATAATGTAACTTCACGTGCCTACAGATATATTTACCTGTAGAAGCCGGAGAAGGGTTTTTTGTCTGCCCGGCACCAGGGTCTACCCTACTTTCCACAAATCTGGCTCTGAATCCATTGCTCATTTTATACAATTTCCCTCATTCTTTGGGCAGGCTTTGGCCTTTTCTTTTGTATAAGTAGGTGTTTAGCATTTTTACCTAGTTAAATGTTTATTCATCACCTTAAAAAGAAAAGCAAAGAAGAGATAGCCAAACTGCTTTTGTTTTTAACTGGAACTTTTGTTCCAGGTGGGAAAGAAAGTGGCTCTGTGATCACACAAGGCTCAGCCTATCAGGACATTGCATAGCCAGGTGGAGAGGTGGCTTCATGATTGTCATAATCAGCATTATGCAGAGTCAGATTCTGCTGGAAACAGCAAGCTTCATTATCTGACCAAAAAGGGATGAGTGAGAATCTATAGTGGGCTCACTGTTGAAACTTTGTTCACCCATCCACAAACTTATTTTAGCTGTTTCTGTAACACACAAGAATTTGCAAACAATGGGTTAGAAATCCAAAATCATAGGGTCATTTCACATATTATGTTTTTTTAGATGTACATATAGAGTTTTTTTAGTGTTTGCAGTGCAACCAATGTGTTGCAAATGTTGTTTAAAGGGGACAATGCAGGGAGAGGTCAAGAGTTTTCTATCTTATGTCAGGAGTTAAAAAAACAAAAGGGGTTCTGAACAGAAGATGTTTCTTAAGAGTTCCTTTAGTTGGAAGCATGTAGGCAACTTTTAGTTAGTAGCAATTAAATATGAAAAGTAATGTGTCCATGGGTGCCTCTAACAGTTGAATACCATGATTTGATAACATTAGGACTTGGCTTGGGCATGAAAATAAGAGGATAAAAGTATGGAACTTCAGCTTGGGTGTGCACATGTAGTCCAGGGGGGGAAGCAACAGGCAGGGAAGAGTTAAACATCTTCCTTTCACTTGCTGCTCCTCTGTTGCAACTTGTACCTATACCCTTATCTTTTTCGCTAAAGTGCAAAAAGTAACTTGGACTCAGCAATTTTGATAAGAACAACTGTTGGGAGCAAAGCCCAATGTTTGCAACAAGTAACCTGAACCAGTGGGGGCCATTAGAGAGAAAGGCAACCTCTTCTCCCCTTGCCACTTACTTCTTGATACGCAGATTGTTTTTCTCAGGCTTTACTTCCTCCTTCATCTTGTTAGTTAGATAGCTAGTGTGAGTGCTAGTCTCATGACTCCATAATGGCCACATGTATGCATGTACACAGAATGGCTTTATTTCCCTGTAGTAATAAACATGATAAACATTTTAAACATCTGTGCAACCAAGACTCATGCATAGCTTAACTCTTGAGAGAGGTGTAACCACTGCAATCCTATGCACACATTCTTGGAATACACCCCATAGAAATCAGTAAGATTTCTTTTACATGTGCATAGGATTAGGTTACACATCTCCCTTTCAGAGTACATTATACATTACAGAATTCTGTTTTCCTTAACAACAGTGTTATCCTGTGAGGAATCGAGAGATGGCAAGCAAAAATCAGCACAGACCCCAAGAGGGAATCACTCCTCTCAGGTCATACAAGCACACTGCAATCCACAGCACATATTTTTCTCTCTTCCATGCAATGTCCATTTTTAGCTTCCGTCAAACTCAGAAACACTGTGACTTCCTTCATACATGCCAGGCTCCTGCCTGTGGACCTTAGTTCACACAGAAAATCCCCATACTTTATGCAACATTCATCATAGCCAAGCCTCTTTCTTCCCCCGTGCATTTGCCATCCTAATCATTTAACTTCTGCAGGTGCTGACCCTCTTACTGAAGCCAGTATTTATCATTTAATGTGGATTTGTCTTCTCTCCCCCCCAGCCAACATATTATAAAAAATAGCTATAAAAATACATTCTAAAATCAGATATCAAAAAAAAAAAGCCCTAATAGGAAGACCACCCAGTCCACAAAGAGAGTGGGAAAACTTGGTTACTCTCCAGATTCCTGTATTTAATGACAGCAAAAATAGCTCTCAGCACTTCTGAAAAAATGCTCAGGCACGGACATTGGTGAGCCTCCAAGAGGAAGGAGTTTTATAATGGTGAAGCTATCACTGAGAATGCCTCCATATGTGCCAGGGGTATAGTCATCCAGGGTCTCAGAGGGCCTTAGACCCTTACTTTTTTGGGAGCACAATCCCAGCAGGGTCTTTGTGTCTCCAGCATCCTGTGACCCAATCAGCATGACAGAGGAGTGTGCTAGCCACTGAGAAGAGTCTTCTAACATGCTTCCTTGTCCTTTCCTGTTGATTGGAGGCTTGGAGCCAAGCGGAGTGAAAGGAGGTGAAGACTCTTCTCAGTAGCTAACACTTTCCTGTTTAATTCTTATTGGCTCCTAGGACTTCTGTTGTTGTGAGAGAAGGCATTAACAAAAATCTCATTCTCAATCCAACAGCAAAAAAGGGAGAGGGGGCATGTCTATGACTAACATGAAGGGACCCTGCACTTCTGAATTTGCCACTACACTACTGTATGTGACTTGCCTTCATTGTCAGACCTGACACACAGATGGAATAATCAAGAGGGCATTCTCAGTTTATCTTAGACATTTCAAGGGAAAATGGATTCCTGGCTGAGCCCAAGTAATTTATAGGTCAGGACCAGAGAACTACTGTGGTATGTGGTTGAACATGGCCTGGGGGGGACTGTGTTCAAATCTCCCCTCACCCATGAACTTCGCCAGGCAATCCTGGTTCATTCAATATTTCTCAGCCTAACCTAGTATTCTATTCAGTTCTGGGGCTTGAGGCTTGCAGGAAAAGTGGAAGCAAGCAGGTCAAGTTCTGTCAGACAATCAGGTGAGTACCCTGGCCAGCTCCTAGTGGCAATACTGGCTGAGTTTTGGAAAGTGTTGTCTCAGCCAAAAGCTGGGACCATCCGAGACCTTATGTAGGCTGGCAATGCCTATAGTAGGGGCCACCAATCTTTTTGGACTTGAGGACATGTTTTGAATTTTGAGAGAGTGCTAGGGGCACCAATCACAAAATGGCTGCCATGGGGTGTGTGTGTGGCATAATACATAATGGCTGCTATGGAGGCATGGAATAACATAATAATAGAGAGAAGTTATGGTGAAGCTTTCCCCATAATTGTATTTCAATATTAGAAAAGTCTTGACCTGATGATTTTTTGCCTGCCATGCATCTGTTAAAGGCACAATAATCTGTTTTCCCCAAATACCAACCCTAAACCAAAGCCCAGGCTGCCATCCTATATTCACTGAACTGGAAATAAGCCCCATGAAACCCAAACAAACTTACTTCTGAGTAGATATGTATACTATTGTAGTGTAAGTTAAATATTCAGTGACTTCTTAATGAGTTCCTGGTCTTTAGCTCCTGCAAAGCAGGAGACATGCTTAAGCCTTTTTGAAAAGTTTTCACGTTTCCCTTTTGGGGGAAGGGGATTCTTTAACATTCATCCACACTTATTGTGTGATAGTACTAACAGAAAATAACTTCTAGGCACTACCTGATCTCAGGTGAACCCAGCACAGGAAAGATGCATTCTGGGTGCTAGGGGGAAAGGAAAGGCAAACTGTGGAGATTCCAGGGACTAGGAGAAAAGGCAGAAGCTGGAAAAATGCATTAAAAGGGAGGGCAAAACAGCAGCTCTTTAGGATCCCAGGGATTCCTATTCCCTGGTGTCCAAACAGCTCACTTCTCATTTACAGCTCTGACTTCGCTCATTGGCCAACAACACTGACAGGCAAGAGCAGTCAGGTTGGCTCATTTCACATAAATTGCTTAGACCAGAGCTTGGAAGATTACTTTTAAAAAGTAATAAATTACAGTTACAATTACTTGGCCCAAAAAGTAGTAATTACCGTTACAATTACAGTTGCTCTGAAAGTAACTGATTACTTTACTTTTTCTCAAAAGTAATCACTACAATTACATTTCAGTTACTTTTTAAAAAAACTCCTACAAGGTGCTGGCCTTGGCTGCTGCACATCTAAGAAGCCTAAAACAATATTAAAAATAAACACACACACACAGGGGGTAGTAGAATAAAAAAAATTATCCATAAGATTAACATAATGGCATAACAGAATCTCACATCCCCCCAAGCAATGAAGATACCCCAACTCTTGAAATCAAATTTTACACTTGAAATGCTTTTATAATATGTTTCTGTTATGTCTCAAAAGAACAAGATGCTCAAAGAGCATGTCAGACAAGGAATGTCTTTTTACAGTCATTACGTTGCCACCAGTACTGAACAGGCGTTCTACTGCGGCGCTTGAAGGCATGCCTGTGTTGTGCTGCAAAAAACACCGCAGCACACGTGGAAAGCCATGGAGTGATGACACTTCCCTGCTGGGAGACCTCAGGTACCTCACCAGTTCCTCCTCAGCAGTGTCCACTGCTGACTTCTTGCCCTGGGGCAGAAAGTTAAAGAAGTCATATTCTAAGTCATCTCCTTCCTGGTCTTTATCTGAAGACTGATCACTGTCCTCATTAAGTATACCCATCTTTATTTCAGCTTTCAGCAAGGCTTCCATTGTGTATCTAAGAAAGAGAGAGGATATGTTAACACATATATGTTAGGAAACCATCATCTGCTCTTCATTTCCTGATGCTTGTCATGTCCCCTGGTTCAGGGTCCAGCCTGAGCCTGTGGATGATGACATGGAAGGTAGGAAGGTGACCAAGTCACCACACTCATGGGGCAGCACAGCAGACCCTTAAGGATTACCTGCAGCAACCCAAGGTTGTGATGAGGAGCCCCAGGAAGAAAAGGACCAGCCCCTGCCTACTGTCAGCTTTACACTGCATCAGCAGTGTCAGGGGGGGCTGGAAATTCCTGGGTCTTTGGCAGGGAAGGAAAGTCCTTAGCCAGCAGTCGGGTTGTAAATCTGCCAGGCCTATCCGAAGCATACTTGCCGAGTCAGAAGTCCAGAAGCGAGGTCAGTGGAGGTCTGGGATCAATTGCCAAGGAGGTCAGTCAAAGAGATGCTGCAGGGAAACTAGGTCTACACAAAGCCACGCCTGACAGTGCAGTCAGCAACAAGCTACAGCCAAGGTGTGCCTTATAAAGAGCAGGATGGACAGCAGGTGTGAGCCCTCAGCGTTTGGGCCTTAAGGAGACAGGCCTGCCTCTCTTCTGCCTGACCTTCTGCTGTCTACGTTCTGCAGGTGAGGGGGGAGTATCTTGTTCACTGTCTGTGTCTGGCTACAGGGCCTCTGCTGTCCCTGGGGTGCTCTGCAGCTGAGGGGCAGAAGGAGCTGGATTCTCAGGAGGCTCCTCCGTGTCTCCTGCTGCTCCTGGGTCTGCTGCTGTTACTCCCGAGTCGTCCTCATCTGAGGAGTCCTCTGACGGGGCCATGACACTAGCCCCCGCCCCACGACCAACCCTCCACCTCCCGCCGGGCCCGGCTTATCCGGGTAGCGCTGGTGGAAGCGCCGGACCAGACGAGGGGCATGCACCTGCACCGCATCTTCCCATGAGCGTTCCTCAGGGCCGTACCCCTGCCAGTCTATGAGGTACTGGAGGCGGCCCCGATGCCTCCGGGAGTCCAGGATCTGTGCCACTTCGGATTCCTCTTCCCCGTTGACTTGTATCGGTGGTGGGGGCCGTGGTTGACTACCCAAGGGGTGAGGCGGGAGAGCGGGAGTCAGCAGTGATCGATGGAAGACAGGGTGAATGCGGAAGGAGGCAGGGATTTGGAGCCGGAACGCCACCGGGTTAATTTGCTGGGTGATCCGGAAGGGACCTGCATTCCGAGCCACCAGCTTGTGAGATGGCCGTTGCGAACGCAGGAATTTGGTTGAGAGCCATACCCGGTCGCCTACCTTCAGCGGCGGGCCTGGTTGGCGGTGGCGGTCAGCAAAGCGCTTATACGCGTCCTTGGCCTGCTCCAGCTGCTCCTTCAGGACTGCCTGCAGGGCTTGCAACTCCTGCAGCATGACATCCGCAGCGGGGACCGGTGATGGGGGTCGCACTGAGGGGAAGAATCGGGGGTGGTAGCCGTAAGAGGCAAAGAACGGGGTCTGGCGCGTGGAGGCATGCACAGAGTTATTATACGCGAACTCCGCCAGCGGTAACAGATCCACCCAATTGTCCTGTTGGAAGCAGGTGTAACACCGCAGGTATTGTTCGACAGTGGCGTTGGTACGTTCTGTTTGTCCATCTGATTGAGGGTGGTGGGCGGAGGACAAGTGGATCTGGACGTTCAGGGCCCGAAACAGGGCCTACCAGAACCGGGCGGTGAACTGGGCTCCTCGGTCAGAGATCAGGTGGTCGGGGAGGCCGTGTAACCGGAAAACCTGGCTCAAGAACAGTTGCGCAGTTTCTGGGGCAGAGGGTAGGCCAGCACAGGGGAGGAAATGGGCCATCTTGGTGAACAGGTCTACGACTACGAGGATGGTGGTCATTCCCCGGGAGGCCGGTAAGTCCGTGATAAAATCCAGGGAGACCGAGCGCCAGGGCCCGGGGGGGTAGGAAGTGGGAGCAGGAGCCCCCGGGGGCTTGCCGGGGTGGCTCTTGGCTCGCTGGAAGGTATCACAGGCCGCTACATAGTCCTTGACGTCCGCTTGGACCCGGAGCCACCAGAAATCCCGTAGGACCAGGTGGAGGATTTTATATGTTCCAAAATGCCCTGCCGGCTGGCTGTCATGGCAGAGGTGGAGCACCTCTCTCCGCAGAGCTCCCGGGGGAATGTGCAACCGGTTCCGGTGATACAAGAGGCCCTGCTGCAAGGAAAAGGGGCTGTCCCGGGCGGGCATCCCTGACTGGAGCTCTTCCTGCTGGGCCAGGGCATAGGGGTCCTTTTGCTGCTGTTCCTGCACCCGGTCCAGGAGGGGTTGTGGCTGGTGGGTAGCGGCGAAGTTCTCTGGGCGAAGAATTGGACGAAGGGGGCGATCGACCTGCTCGGCTCGGTATTCTGGCTTGCGAGAGAGCATAAGAACATAAGAAGAGCCTGCTGGATCAGGCCAGTGGCCCATCTAGTCCAGCATCCTGTTCTCACAGTGGCCAACCAGGTGCCTGGGGGAAGCCCGCAAGCAGGACCCGAGTGCAAGAACACTTTCCCCTCCTGAGGCTTCCGGCAACTGGTTTTCAGAAGCATGCTGCCTCTGACTAGGGTGGCAGAGCACAGCCATCACGGCTAGTAGCCATTGATAGCCCTGTCCTCCATGAATTTGTCTAATCTTCTTTTAAAGCCGTCCAAGCTGGTGGCCATTACTGCATCTTGTGGGAGCAAATTCCATAGTTTAACTATGCGCTGAGTAAAGAAGTACTTCCTTTTGTCTGTCCTGAATCTTCCAACATTCAGCTTCTTTGAATGTCCACGAGTTCTAGTATTATGAGAGAGGGAGAAGAACTTTTCTCTATCCACTTTCTCAATGCCATGCATAATTTTATACACTTCTATCATGTCTCCTCTGACCCGCCTTTTCTCTAAACTAAAAAGCCCCAAATGCTGCAACCTTTCCTCGTAAGGGAGTCGCTCCATCCCCTTAATCATTCTGGTTGCCCTCTTCTGAACCTTTTCCAACTCTATAATATCCTTTTTGAGATGAGGCGACCGGAACTGTACACAGTATTCCAAATGCGGCCGCACCATAGATTTATACAACGGCATTATGATATCGGCTGTTTTATTTTCAATACCTTTCCTAATGATCGCTAGCATGGAATTTGCCTTTTTCACAGCTGCCGCACACTGGGTCGACATTTTCATCGTGCTGTCCACTACAACCCCGAGGTCTCTCTCCTGGTCGGTCACCGCCAGTTCAGACCCCATGAGCGTATATGTGAAATTAAGATTTTTTGCTCCAACATGCATAATTTTACACTTGTTTATATTGAATTGCATTTGCCATTTTTCTGCCCATTCACTCAGTTTGGAGAGGTCTTTTTGGAGCTCTTCGCAATCCCTTTTTGTTTTAACAACCCTGAACAATTTAGTGTCATCAGCAAACTTGGCCACTTCACTGCTCACTCCTAATTCTAGGTCATTAATGAACAAGTTGAGAAGTACAGGTCCCAATACCGATCCTTGAGGGACTCCACTTTCTACAGCCCTCCATTGGGAGAACTGTCCGTTTATTCCTACTCTCTGCTTTCTGTTTCTTAACCAATTTCTTATCCACAAGAGGACCTCTCCTCTTATTCCATGACTGCTAAGCTTCCTCAGAAGGCTTTGGTGAGGTACCTTGTCAAACGCTTTTTGAAAGTCTAAGTACACTATGTCCACTGGATCACCTCTATCTATATGCTTGTTGACACTCTCAAAGAATTCTAATAGGTTACTGAGACAGGACTTTCCCTTGCAGAAGCCATGCTGGCTCTGCTTCAGCAAGGCTTGTTCTTCTATGTGCTTAGTTAATCTAGCTTTAATAATACTTTCTACCAGTTTTCCAGGGACAGAAGTTAAGCTAACTGGCCTGTAATTTCCGGGATCCCCTCTGGATCCCTTTTTGAAGATTGGCGTTACATTTGCCACTTTCCAGTCCTCAGGCACGGAGGAGGACCCAAGGGACAAGTTACATATTTTAGTTAGCAGATCAGCAATTTCACCTTTGAGTTCTTTGAGAACTCTCGGGTGGATGCCATCCGGGCCCGGTGATTTGTCAGTTTTTATATTGTCCATTAAGCTTAGAACTTCCTCTCTCGTTACCACTATTTGTCTCAGTTCCTCAGAATCCCTTCCTGGCCCTGGCGATACCCTTTCTGATCTGTGGTATGCACTCCAGTTGAGCTTCTAATATAGTGTTTTTAAACAACTTCCAAGCATTTTCGAGTGATGTGATCCTCTGGACTTTGTTTTTCAGCTTTCTTTTTACCAATCCCCTCATTTTTGTGAAGTTTCCTCTTTTGAAGTCAAATGTGACCGTGTTGGATTTTCTTGGCAATTGGCCAGTTACATGTATGTTTAATTTAATAGCACTGTGGTCACTGCTCCCAATCGGTTCAACAACACTTACATCTCGCACCAGGTCCCGGTCCCCACTGAGGATTAAGTCCAGGGTTGCCGTCCCTCTGGTCGGTTCCATGACCAACTGGTCTAGGGAATAGTCATTTAGAATATCTAGAAACTTTCCTTCTTTGTCATGACTGGAACACATTTGCAGCCAGTCTATGTCCGGGTAGTTGAAGTCACCCATTACTACCACATTTCCTAGTTTGGATTCTTCCTCAATTTCATATCTCATCTCAAGGTCTCCCTGAGCATTTTGATCAGGGGGACGATAGATCGTTCCCAGTATTAAGTCCCTCCTGGGGCATGGTATCACCACCCACAACGATTCTGTGGAGGAGTCTGCCTCTTTTGGGGTTTCGAGCTTGCTGGATTCAATGCCTTCTTTCACGTATAGAGCGACTCCGCCACCAATACGTCCTTCCCTGTCCTTCCGATATAGTTTATATCCAGGGATAACCATATCCCACTGGTTTTCTCCGTTCCACCAGGTCTCCATTATGCTCACTATATCAATGCTCTCCTCTAAGACCAAGCACTCCAGTTCTCCCATCTTGGTTCGCAGGCTCCTAGCATTAGCGTACAGGCACTTGTAAGCAGTGTCTCTCTTCAAGTGTCTTTGGCACTTGTGGTTAGGCCTGTGGTAATTTTGCTCTTCTGAATTTATATCCTGTGCCCCTGCTCTCACAATGCCTACTTCTAGGCCTACCCCTTTTAAAATGTCATCATTTCTTTGGTTTTTATCCCAGGGGGGAGGTTTATTCCGAACCGGACCTTTCTCAGCTCCTGTCGGGTTTCCCCCCTCAGTCAGTTTAAAAGCTGCTCTGCCACCTTTTTAATTTTAAGTGCCAGCAGTCTGGTTCCATTCTGATTCAAGTGGAGCCCGTCCCTTTTGTACAGGCCCGGCTTTTCCCAAAATGTTCCCCAGTGCCTAACAAATCCAAACCCTTCCACCCGACACCATCGTCTCATCCACGCATTGAGACTGCGAAGCTGGGCCTGTCTGGCTGGTCCTGCGCGTGGAACCGGTAGCATTTCAGAGAAAGCCACCTTGGAGGTCCTGGCTTTCAGCATCCTACCTAGCAACCTAAATTTTGCTTCCAGGACCTCACGGCTGCGTTTCCCCATGTCGTTGGTGCCAACGTGCACCACGACCACTGACACCTTCCCAGCACTGTCTACCAAACTATCTAAACGACGGGCGATATCCGCAACCTTCGCACCAGGCAGGCAAAACACGTTGCGGTCTACCCGCCCATCACACACCCCACTGTCTATGTTCCTAATGATCGAATCACCCACTACAAGGATCCCTCCACCCCCTGGAGATATATCCTCGGCACGAGAGGATAGCTGCTCATCCCCCAAGGAATGGGTCCCTTCTAAGGGATCGTTTCCCTCTTCCTCAGCTGGATGCTCTCCTTCCCCGAGACCATCGTTCTCCATGATAGCAGGAGAGCTATCATCGTTGGAGTGGGACACAGCTATAACGTCCCTGAAGGCCTCCTCCACACACCTCTCTGCCTCTCTCAGCTTTTCCAGGTCCGCCACCTTGGCCTCAAGGAAATGAAGTTGTTCCTGGAGAGTCAGGAGCTCATTGCACCGAGAGCATACCCACGACTTCTGTCCAACAGGCAGATAGTCGTACATGCTGCAGGCGGTGCAAAACACTGGAAAGCCCCCACACCCCTGCTGGCTTCTTACCTGCATAGTTTTGTTTAAGGTTTATTACGTCAATGGGTTGGAGACTGCGGTTTAGTTGAGGTCAGGGAACAGACGGGCAGAGTGGGGGCCCTGGCCTCCTCGCCCTGCTGCCGAACTCGCTCTGCTGCTTAACTCGCCTTGACGCTTCATCAGCTGGGGCTCCCTCTAGCTCGTGGAGCAGGCTCCCTCGCTAGGGTGCTCTGACTTTATATGCGCGTCTGCTAGGGTGTTTCGGCAGCCAGGGAGGTAGGTGACCGTGAACTGGAACCGGGAGAAAACCAGGGACCACCGGATCTGGCGTTGGTTCAGCCGTTGGGCGCTTTGCAGGTGCTCCAGGTTTCGGTGGTCTCTTCGTACCTGGACCGGATGGCGTGCCCCTTCCAGGAGATGACGCTAGGTCTCGAAGGCTACTTTGATGGCCAGTAACTCCTTCTCCCAAATGGTGTAGTTCTGTTCCAAAGCGTTGAGTTTCCGGGAGTGGAATGCACAGGGGAGCAGGGACTGCTTGCTCCCCACCGGCTGAAGTAGGACCGCTGCAGGCGGTGCAAAACACTGGAAAGCCCCCACACCCCTGCTGGCTTCTTACCTGCATAGTTTTGTTTAAGGTTTATTACGTCAATGGGTTGGAGACTGCGGTTTAGTTGAGGTCAGGGAACAGACGGGCAGAGTGGGGGCCCTGGCCTCCTCGCCCTGCTGCCGAACTCGCTCTGCTGCTTAACTCGCCTTGACGCTTCATCAGCTGGGGCTCCCTCTAGCTCGTGGAGCAGGCTCCCTCGCTAGGGTGCTCTGACTTTATATGCGCGTCTGCTAGGGTGTTTCGGCAGCCAGGGAGGTAGGTGACCGTGAACTGGAACCGGGAGAAAACCAGGGACCACCGGATCTGGCGTTGGTTCAGCCGTTGGGCGCTTTGCAGGTGCTCCAGGTTTCGGTGGTCTCTTCGTACCTGGACCGGATGGCGTGCCCCTTCCAGGAGATGACGCTAGGTCTCGAAGGCTACTTTGATGGCCAGTAACTCCTTCTCCCAAATGGTGTAGTTCTGTTCCAAAGCGTTGAGTTTCCGGGAGTGGAATGCACAGGGGAGCAGGGACTGCTTGCTCCCCACCGGCTGAAGTAGGACCGCTGCCACTGCCTTATCCGATGCATCGGCCTCCACTATGTAAGGTCGGGTAGGGTCGGGTTGCTGGAGGATGGGTTGAGATGTAAAGGCGTGTTGGAGGTGCTGGAAGGCCTGTTGAGCGGCCTCAGTCCAAACAAACTTCTCTTTGCCTCAAAGCAGGTCTGATATGGGCGTGGTGAGTTCGGAGAAGTGGGAGATGAACCGGCGGTAATAGTTGGCGAAGCCCAAGAAGCGCTGCACATCTTTGGGGCTTTGCGGAGCGGCCCAGTGGAGGATGGTCTCAATTTTGGCGGCGTCCATCTGGATACCCAAGGGCGAGATCCGATGGCCTAGGAAATCCACGGCCGTGAGGTCAAAGGCGCATTTTTCGAGCTTGGCGAAGAGGCGGTGCTCCCGCAGGCGCTGCAGCACTGCTTGAACGTGCTCCTTATGTTCCGAGGGGTTCCGCGAGTAGATCAGGATGTCATCCAAGTAGATCACCAGGAAGCGGTCTAGGAGGTCCCGGAAGATGTCGTTCATGAAGTGCTGGAAGACGGCAGGGGCGTTGCACAAGCCAAACGGCATCACGGTGTACTCAAAGTGCCCATAACGGGTGTGGAAGGCCGTCTTCCACTCATCGCCCTCCCGCATACGCACCAGGTTGTAGGCCCCTCGCAGGTCTAGTTTGGTGAAAATGCGAGCGCCCCGCAGCCGCTCTAACAGTTCTGGGATCAGGGGCAGAGGGTAGCGATTCCGAACTGTAATCTGGTTGAGGGCGCGGTAGTCATTGCACAGCCGGAGTTCCCCACATTTCTTTTTGACAAAGAGGACAGGGGCGGCTGCAGGGGACGTGGAAGGGCGAATGAACCCTCGGCGCAGAGGAACTCTCTGAGGGCTGCCAGTTCGGGTTCTGACAGGGAGTAAAGCCGGCCCACGGGAATCTTGGCTCCGGGTAGCAGATCAATGGGACAGTCGTAAGGACGATGGGGCGGCAACTGGTCTGCCTCTTGCTTCCCAAACACATCCGCGAACTCCCGGTACTGTTCCGGTAAGGCCTCGGGCACGGAGCTTGCCTCCTGGGTCATCAGGATGCACTCCTTCGGCCTCCAGCAGTTGGCTTGGCAATAGGGGGATCCGAGGGTCAGTCGGCCCGTGGACCACTGGATGATGGGGTCATGCCGCTGGAGCCATGCCAGGCCCAGCACAACCGGGAAGTGGGGTGTGGCAGCCAGGTAGAACTGGAGGCTTTCCTCGTGCTCCCCCAGGGCCATGTCGAGCGGCACTGTCTCCTGTACTACAGGGCCCGAGGCGAGAAGCCGGCCATCAATAGTCTCCACCAGGAGGGGGCGGTGAATGGGTTGACTAGGAACCCGGTGGAGCTTGGCAAAGGACACGTCCATAAAATTGCTGGTGGATCCTGAGTCCAGCATGGCGGGTACTTGTAGGGTCCCCCTTCCGGGGACTGTCAGTGCGATCAACACAGTCAGATGCTTGGGCGGTGAGGAACTGAGGTGGCAGGCCCCTTGAAGCATGAGGTTGCCCCAGCTCAGGGGCCTGTGAAGGCCGGGGCATGGGCGTTTCCCGAGGCAGGGGCTGTGGGTCATTTCGCGGAACCCTGGGCTGCAAAATGTCCCGGGGCCCCGCAATACAGGCAGAGGCCCTGTTGCAGGCGTCGCAGCTTTTCGGCCGCAGAGAGACGTGGCCGAGCCCCTCCCAGCTGTTCTGCCGGGGGTGTAGGGTCCTTGCCGACAGGCTCCAAGGGCTCAGCCACTGGGGCTGATGCTCTGTAGACTGGCCGGGGTCGGTTGGCAGCACGCCTGCTTTCCAGCCTCCCATCAATCTGGAGACACAGGCGTATGAGGGCTCGCAGGGTTCCAGGGCGCTCCACCCTAGCTAGCTCATCCAGGAGCTCATCCGACAGCCCCTCCTGAAACTGGTCCATGAGAGCGGCTTCGTTCCAGCCCAGGGTTTGTTGCAATAGACGAAAGTCTGTTACATATTCCCCCAAGGGGCGTCGGCCTTGCCGCAGCCTGCGTATCCGGCGGTTGGCTGTGGCAGATTGGACTGGGTCCTTTAACATAGCCTTCAGTTCTCTGGTGAAGGCGGTGAGGTCGTTGAGCACGGGGCTCCGCTCGAGGAGCAGGGGCGTGGCCCATCTAGCTGCCGCCCCGGTGCAGAGGTTAATCAAGAATCCCACCTGGGTCTTATCATCTGGGAAGGCCTCTGGGCGTAACTCCATGAAGAGCTGGGCCTGGGCCAAGAAGGCTGAGAGCTGGTCGGAAGCCCCAGTAAATTTCTCTGGGAGAGTCACAGGGCACTTGGCTCTCCCTGTAGGGAGAAGGGGTGGGGCTGCTGCTAACTGGGTTTGCAAGCCTTGGACGGCCAACAGCAGCTGGTCTACTTGTGAGCGCAGGAGCAAGTTTTCCTGCTGGAGTTGCTCCATGGTCAGCACTTCCCCCACTCCTTTGTTGCCTGCTTTGTTTGGGCTAACTGCAAACTGTCAGCTTTACACTGCATCAGCAGTGTCAGGGGGGGCTGGAAATTCCTGGGTCTTTGGCAGGGAAGGAAAGTCCTTAGCCAGCAGTTGGGTTGTAAATCTGCCAGGCCTATCCGAAGCGTACTTGCCGAGTCAGAAGTCCAGAAGCGAGGTCAGTGGAGGTCCGGGATCAATTGCCACGGGGGTCTGTCAAAGAGATG
This sequence comes from Rhineura floridana, assembly GCF_030035675.1. Taxonomy (NCBI): domain Eukaryota; kingdom Metazoa; phylum Chordata; class Lepidosauria; order Squamata; family Rhineuridae; genus Rhineura; species Rhineura floridana. Next base: position 65,194,319 of record NC_084481.1, on the reverse strand, counting down.
CTGCAGGGAAACTAGGTCTACACAAAGCCACGCCTGATGTTGCAGTCAGCAACAAGCTGCAGCCAAGGTGTGCCTTATAAAGAGCAGGATGGACAGCAGGTGTGAGCCCTCAGCGTTTGGGCCTTAAGGAGACAGGCCTGCCTCTCTTCTGCCTGGCCTTCTGCTGTCTACGTTCTGCAGGTGAGGGGGGAGTATCTTGTTCACTGTCTGTGTCTGGCTGCAGGGCCTCTGCTGTCCCTGGGGTGCTCTGCAGCTGAGGGGCAGAAGGAGCTGGATTCTCAGGAGGCTCCTCCGTGTCTCCTGCTGCTCCTGGGTCTGCTGCTGTTACTCCCGAGTCGTCCTCATCTGAGGAGTCCTCTGACGGGGCCATGACACCTACCACCTTAAGCCCTCTGATGCCTCCCTTGAGACAACATTTCCCTTGGAGTAATCCACCCAAAGGGCTTCCCTAATGTTCTTACTTGTTGGTATGGGTGGTGGCCTGACACGATTCCAGCCGATCTAGTTTGAAGGGAGGGTGTAGGCAGGCTGCCAGAAGAAGCCTCTTGTCCTCCCAGATAGCTGCAAACCGCTTTCTTAGGGCTTCGCGCACACCTCTCAGCAGCTGAAAACAGTATGTGTACCTCTCAGGTTTGTTTTCCAGTCCTTCTAACTTGCGGTCCAGATTGCAGAGCATTGGTAGCAAATACCCCATAAACATGCCGTTCTCCCGTTGCAGGATATCTAGGGACTGGGCTAGTGGCTCCATAATCTCTGTGTATTCCTGTACCACTTCAATCTCAGCAGCTGTGATCCTGGACAAGGAGCAGCGGTCCATTATGGCATGCATTTTTAGTGGCACAGTTGACAGGAGCTCATGTAGTTGCTTCAACGCATCAAAGGTGGAATTCCACCTGGTCTTATTTGGTACCTTCAGATACACACCACATTGCACACGGATATACTCAGCAATCTGGGCTGACTGGTTCTGCTTGGACCACAACTTGCTGCACTTTCCCATCAAGGAACGAAACTGTTTCTTGAAAGGACCAAGAAGACTACTTTTGGAGGAGTCAGAAAGCATGGCCTCTATGTCTTGTGTTGCCACAAGGTTGAGGGTGTGGCTAGCACATCTCTGGTGTGGTGGTAAAACAAAATCCTCTCCTGAGTCTGCAGCTTCTTCCTCTGCCTCAGGTCCTGTGTCCAGGATCTCACAGATAGGCACAAACTCCACCTCAGCCTCCTCCTCCTCCTCCTGGTTATCACCATCATCGTCACTGGTGCCTGCAGCTTCCACTGGTTCTTTGGCCATGAAAACTCTGAACGCTTTCACAAAGTTGGAGCCATTGTCTGTAGTAGTGCACATAACTTTGTTGTGGATCCTGTACTGCACATGCACATCATGCAGTGCTTTTGAAAGGACATCGTATGTATGGTGCCCCTTCAGACACTTACAAGCCAAGGCCCCGACCTCACGTTTCAGGGTGGTTGGGTTGATCCAGTGGGCTGTTACCCCAAAGTAACTCTTCTTGCCATTGGTCCAACAATCTGCAGTGGTTGCTATATATGCCACAGCACCCATTCGGTTTGCAAGAGTTTCTCTCATGTGGCATGGTCTCTTCTCAATTCTGTCTCTCAGAGTCTTGGCACATATGATGGTGAGATCTTTGGGGAGTCCAATGCGAACCAGATTAATGAATGATGGTTTGTCCACAGTCTGAAGTGGTAATGTCTCCTCTACAATGAAATCAATGATTCTCCTGTCGAGATTGCTCTGGGTGACAGGCTCCCTGCCAGATCCCCACCTCTCAAGGGTTGTCTGCTGCTGCTTCAGCATTTCGGGAGGAGGGGTGTCATGCATTGGTTCAGGAAGGCCACGTCTCCTTGCCTTTATTGCTTCTTCAATTGCTCTCAGCTTCTCAGGGTGTGCCCTCTGAGGAAGAAGAACAAAGCATGAATCCAAGAAAAAATGGAAGAGGAACTTCAAAATTTAAACATAAATAGATAATGGGCACTCTTTGAGGACCAGCATGACAAAGGCTTACCTCAAAATGTTTCTTCACATTGGATGAGGAGGAAACAGCTGATCTCAGATTTTTGATCCTTGGAAGGCAGTAATTGCATCGTACAACAACATTTTTCCCACTCTGGCTCACAAATGTACAAGCTTTCTCAAAGCCAAACCATGGTACTTGCTGTTCTGCAGATGTGGCTGTGAGCAACTGGCACTGTTTCATGCCCTCCTCCTCCTCATGCACAGGGCCTCCTTTCTGAACCTCACTTTCTAGTTTTGCCTCCTCAGGATCAACAAGCTGTGACTCAAGTGGCCGCACTAACTGACTGCTGCTCTCAGCAGCAAAACCTGCAACAGGCGTCTCTGTAATAAACAAGAGATAATGCTCCTATATGGGTGAACTTCAGCTGTGATGTGCCCCCATCTCTTCCCCATGCTGCAAGATCCCCCAGTCAGAGTGGAAGTAAGCAGGTCGATAGCACAATTAAAAGAGATCCTATTTGCATCATTTTTGCTCACTGAATAACCCTGCCTGGGCCAGTCTAACCTACTATCTCACAGGGTTGTTGTGAGAACAAAATGAGACTAGGGTTCAAATCCCCACATAGCCATGAAGCTCACTGGGTGACCTTGGGCCAGTCACTGCCTCTCAGCCTCATGAAAACCCTATTCATAGGGTCACCATAAGTTGGAATCAACTTGAAGGCGGTACATATATTTTTTATTTTGAATATGATGATTATGATAATAAATATGCAGCATTTCAAATTAATTCTGTATGAGAAGCATTCCATGCCAAGCTTGGAAAACCAAGGATGAGGTATAAAATGTAGACAAAAATACTTTTGACAAAATGCCGTTTATCTTTTATCTTTTATATTTTATATATATGAGCCTGGGTAGGGAACATTTAATCTAGCCTACTTGCTTTCAGCAAGAAGGGTTAAGTGCCTTCAGGCTAGGGCAGTCACCAGAAGGCCACAGCAGAGACAAGGAGCCTAGTGTTGTGGAGATGTTAGATGGGAGCTTTGGGGAGTAAAGATGGAGGCTCCTGAAGGCTGCAATTCTAAACACACTTACTAAGGGATTAAGCCCCATAGAACTCAACAGGACTGACTTCTAAGTAGATATAGTTTGGACTGTGCTGTTGGTAAACCTTGACTAGGGTTCTTCTGCAAAGACATCCATATCCAAGCAGGGTTGGCAACCCCCTGCCTGGAATACCCTGCCCTTATCTTTTAATGTGGCTGCTCCAAATGTTTTTACAGATTTGACCCTTTACTTCAGAAAGAGGTCTGAAAAATGAGTAAGAGTAAGAAGTATCTTTTAAAATTGTTCTTTTCAATTCACTCTTGAATGAACATCATACCTAGGGCAGATCCACACCATTCCTTTAAAGCACATTCAACACCCATTTGAAGCACATGAATCCCACCACAGAATCATGGGAACTGCAGTTTGTTAAGAGTGGTGAGAACTATAACTGTGAGGGGGAAATGACACTTCCCAGAATTCTTTAGGGGAAGTCATGCGCTTTAAATGCGAGTTGGATGTGCTTTACACATATTGTGTGAATCCGCTTAATAAATTTTGCCTGCATGTAAATTGTTTTAATTAATTTTTCAAAATGGAAATAAGCTATAAAGTGTAGTGGGTGACCATGGGCTACTCACCATTTCTCAGCCTATCTGCCCCTCAGGATGAAAACAATGGAGAACCATGACTACCCCAAGGCATACTTAAAATGTAAAGGAAGTATTGTACAACCATAGTATGCAATTGGATACTTATAGGGACACAGCATGACAAAACTGGGCAGAAGTAATGAGTGGGGTACCACAGGGCTCGGTCCTGGGCCCAGTGCTCTTCAACATTTTTATTAACGACTTGGATGAGGAGGTACAGAGCATGTTTATCAAATTTGCAGATGATACAAAATTGGGGGGCATAGCTAGTACCGTGGAAGACAGAAAGAAAATTCAAAGGGACCTTGATAGGCTGGAGCATTGGGCTGAAAACAACAGAATGAAATTCAACAGGGATAAATGCAAAGTTCTCCACTTAGGAAAAAGAAACCAAATGCACAGTTATAAGATGGGGGATACTTGGCTCAGCAGTACGACATGCAAGAAGGATCTTGGAATTGTTGTTGATCACAAGCTGAATATGAGCCAACAGTGTGGTGTGGCTGCAAAAAAGGCAAATGCTATATCAGGCTGCATTAACAGAAGTATAGTTTCCAAATCATGTGAAGTATTAGTTCCCCTCTATTCAGCACTGGTTAGGCCTCATCTTGAGTGCTGTGTCCAGTTCTGGTCTCTGCACTTCAAGAAGGATGCAGACAAACTGGAACAGGTTCAAAAGAGGGCAACAAGGATGATCAGGGGACTGGAAACAATGCCCTATGAGGAGAGACTGAAGGAACTGGGCATATTTAACCTGGAGAAGAGAAGACTGAGGCGAGATATGATAGCACTCTTCAAGTACTTGAAAGGTTGCCACACAGAGGAGGGCCGGGATCTCTTCTCGATGATCCCAGAGTGCAGGACACAGAATAACGGGCTCAAGTTGCAAGAAGCCAGATTTCGACTGGACATCAGGAAAAGCTTCCTAACTGTTAGAGCCATACAACAATGGAACTAATTACTAGAGAGGTAGTGGTATCTCCGACACTGGAGGCATTCAAGAGGCAGCTGGACAGCCATCTGTCGGGAATGCTTTGATTTGGATTCCTGCATTGAGCAGGGGGTTGGACTTGATGGCCTTATAGGCCCCTTCCAACTCTACTATTCTATGATTCTATGAAAATATTTATATAAGCATGACTATCATATATGTTTATTTAAATAACCTGTAAAGATATTTATAGTGCAATCCTATGTTTGTTTACTCAGAAGCAAGTCCCAATGTATTCAATGGGGCTTACTCAACCAGGGAAAACTGCAGCCTCAAGTGATAAGGAACTTGTTCTTTTAACAAGTCCTTTAAGTTGAGACCTTATCCCAGTCTGCGTCTGTGTTGAAATTGCTTTTTAATATGTTTTTAAACTTTTTCTTAAAAAAATGTTTTTAAAGCTTTTAAAAATGTTTTTAAAGATGTTTTGTTTTAATATATTTTAAAGTCTGTTTTTATGATTTTTAAAGTGTTTTTAGTGCTTTTGTTTGCTGCCCTGGGCTCCTACTGGGAGGAAGGGTGGGATATAAATCAAATAATAAAAATGAATAAATAAATAAACTTCATTCATTTTTTAAAAAAATGAGTATTAGTTTCCTACATAATAAAAACTGTGATAAACCCTGCCTAATTTCTTTAAAAATAGGGTTGGAGGGAGAGAGATTTACAACACAAACACAAGTCTGCACTATGTTTACTCACAAGTCCCATTAATTTACAGCACAATCCTAACCATGTCTACTCAAAAGCAAGTCCTAATGGAGTTCAATGGGGTTTACTCCAGGTACATGCTTTACTCCCAGAAATGGCTTTACTCCCAGAAAAGCAGATATTGGATTAAATACTTTCATATTTCATAGCCCTGGGTCTGACTCTTGGACAGAAGAGGGAAAAAAACATTAAGCCATATTACTTACGCAAACTGCAAAAAAATCAAAGCCACCATATTCTGACGTTCAGCCTAGGCATGCCTGGATCAACAAGTCACAACTCTGGCGTCATTGGCTACAATCATGAAAGGGCGGAGTTACAGCCAGAACTTTGAAAAGTTACTTTTTTAAACTCCCATCAGCCCCAGCCAGCATGGCCACTGGATTGGGCTGATGGGAGTTGTAGCTAGAGCATGGATCTGTTTAAAAAAAAGTTGTGCAGGGGGGGTTTACGTTTTGGTGTATATCTCGGGAATTAGACCACCTAGAAACTTACTTTTTTTTAAAATTGAAGCTGAGAGTCCGGAGAGTAAGGGGTGGTAGCCAGAGAGCCGGAGCCCCCCCCAAAACCAGAGACTCCAGCCGAAAACACACACACTGGGGCGCACACACACACACACAAAAAAAATCATCGTCACTCACCTCCACAGCTCTTCGCCATTCTGCTGCTGCCTTCCTTGCCCTGGCTTTTTCCTCCGGCGTCCATTTTTTCCTCTCAGAGTCAGACGCTAGCAGGCTCCCCCTGCCTATTCACCTCTTCCCTCGTGCCTCCTAACACAGATCACGAGGGAAGAGACAGTCTGCGCAGAGGTCCAATCAGTGTGAGGCACATGTCTTGTGTTAACCAATCACAGCCAGGAGCTGACTTCCCCTTGTTCCCGCCCCCAAGTAACGTCCAACCTAACGTGGAAACGTTAAAGTTGCAGCTGAAAAGTAGGGAAATTACTAGTCGTTCCTTTACTTGCCAAATGTAATGGAATTACCCAGTCGTTATTTAAAATTGTAACTAATTACAAGTAACTCGTTAAAAATAACGAGTTACTTCCAAGCTCTGGCTTAGACAGGTACCTGCACATTTTGCTCCATAGCTTTATTTCTAGGAGGGCTACAGACTTACTTTTTAAAAAAAAAAATGAAAGCTCAGATTCTGGGCTACCTGCTGAGGGCACCACTGAAGGCCTTCGCGAATGTCATGGTGCCTGGAGATGACAGGTTGGTGACCCCTGGCCTATACTGTAGTTGGCTCTGCTGTACTAACTTGAAGAGTCCTTGTCTGATTCTGCAGGTACTGACTTCTGTGCTTTGGAAGGGATGTGGAAGCTATCGGGGGCTCATTCTGTGGCATCTAAGGAAAATGGGAGAGCTTTACCCTCAGGCCAGGAGGGTCCGAGAGGAGGTCCTGAGAGTCTTCTCCTGAGTGCAGCAGCCTGTATTTCCTCCTTATCTGCATCTTCTTTAGGGTGGTGCAAGGGCTTGGGTTCAGGATCATGATACCTATCCCACAGTATTTTTTATGAAGATGAATCAGATGGACCCATGCATGCAGTTCTGGAATCATTAGAGAAAGTCTGTCTAGAAGGCAACAGTATCATATGCCCTTGGCAGCCAAACCCAATTATCTTCTCTATGTTCTTCACTAGAGCCTTCCATGTAGAGTACATTAAGTGAGAAAACCCTGACAAAAGTTTAAACCAGGGCCAGGGAACCTGTGGCTCTCCAGATGTTGCTGGACTCCCACTCCCATTAGCTTGAGCCAGATGGCCAATGGCCAAGAATGATGGGAGTCATAGTCTGACAACATCTGCAGGGCCACAGGTTCCCCACCCCTGGCCTTTAGGCCATGTGCATGGTTCAAGGTCAGTGGAACCTTGCCAATCAAACTTAGCATTGATCAACATTACACAAATTACAGCACATGCGATAAAGGAAAAAGCTTTTCTCCCCTTCCCTTTCATGTAGGCTAGGCATGCAAGGAGGTCCTCAGGTAGACTGCCACCACACTCCCTCTCTGAGTTTCCCTCTGACGTTGGATGGATGTGAGACCAAATATTTGTGAGAGGAGGCAGGGAGATCATCTTGCTTTAATCTGTTTCTCACTGGACCTTGATTTTCTCTGTCAAATCCTGCTGATAAACACATGTATCATGGAGCCAAATGGTCTAGGCAGGCCAAGGGAAAATATCCTTTTGAGTCTGGTGCAAGCGCACACAGGGAACCCCAAACAGCTTTTTAAAAAAAAAAAAAAAGTTTATTCAGGGTGAGAGGCAAGGTAACAAAGAGAAAAGTCAGTGTGGTGCATTAAGAAAATAAAGATAGCATTTTAGAAAACTAGCTAAGCCCAGGAACTAGATACCCAAAGCTAAAGTCTTCCTCACAAGCAATGCAGCATCCTAGATGGTTAAGAGGGGATAATGGAATGCTGGCAATGTACCATTTTTAAGGACTCTTGAACAGAGCTTGGAAAAGGAACTTTTTTGAACTACGCTGGCTGGGGCTGATGGGAGTTGTAGTTCAAAAAAGTAACTTTTCCGAGCTCTGCTCTTGAACCAGGAGAGTTCTGATTGACTGGTGGCTCTGACCAGCCACTCATAGGAGTTACACATAGACTAGAAAGGTGTTGTTTGCTCCTTCAAAATTGGGAGATTTTATTTATTTATTTATTTATTTATTAAATTTATATACCGCCCGACTAGCAATAGAGATGGGGCTGTCAAAGTGTTAATTACTGCTAGAGTTGTCCACCTTCCTTGCCAAACAACCCCCTTGTGCATTAGAGGGGGTTATAAATGAGGGAGGACTAGAGAAACTGGGTAATCTTAAAGGAAAAGGCTTGAGGTCAGCCAGAACCTCACCATCTGATTCCAGATTGGTTCTCTCATTTGATCAGGGCTGTCTTTTTTAAACAGCCGAAGGCAGTGAAGTTTAGTTCTCCCTGGCTAGTCATTCGTAATTGCACTACATCACACTCCTAATAGCATTACTACTTTTACAGACTTGGAATGATACCACTTCTGTTTGAAACCACATTGCAAAACAAAACAAATTTGTATGTCAAGAGTCTTCCTTCTCAGTTTTACCCCCTATTCTTATATATGCCTTCCATGCTCTCCTGAGTTCCCTGTAACCCATTAATACTGTTCATAGGAATGGGATTCGGGGGGGGGTGCATTGTAATGTCACCAGTTGCTTGGGGATAGCAAAGTAAGTAACGGGAAGAAAGTGTAACAGGGAAAGAGGAAGATTCTTTTCAAAGAGCCTAAGCTTCAGTTCAGTGCAATATAGCAAAAGAGGCTTTAGATTTCTAAATGCAGCTAAATAATTCAAGATGCTGCAATATGGATGTTACAGCAAAAGTGAAGGATTTTTAAGGGGGGAAAGTTAAAGAAATTTCAACACAAAATACAATGCTCAGGCTTGAGCAACCACAGAATACAGCAAAAACTTTGCAACAAAATATTTAACTCTATATCACTGGGATGCAACCAGCCTACTACATTGGTTTTCCACCTGCACATCTGTCCCTCTGAGGTTGAGGAAGACACACTTCTGAATGTACCTTGAAATTGTGCCACTTGGAAGACCCTCAGAGTCACCAGGCACCAGGCAGAAACACAATGACAGATCTGCCCTTATCTTCCTGCATACCACCTGAGTAGCAGCTATTATTCCTCCTCCTTAGGGAAGGGACTCCATATGTGAGATCCACAAGCCGCCTCTATCACTCCAAGCATCATTAGCAATAGTAGGATAAACTGCAGCTGGTTTGTCCCGATGTAAGTATAACAAAGCCTGCCATTAATCTGGGCATTCAGCGTTCCAGGCCTTGCTAGGATGTTTAAGCCCATTTCTCCAGGAATCTCTTGCTTTTAAAGGTAGAAAAACGTCTACAGGACTTGACAAGCTAGCTAATTAACGTAGGCTTGGGAGGCAAATCTTCTTAGTGACTTAACAACAAAGGACGTATCCCTCAGTTAAGCAAGCACACCTAGTATTCAGCATGGACATGGCATGCAGTTTAACATAGCAGCATTTTCAAGAGTGCCCGTGATTTTCCCAACAAGGTTTCTCATGACATCCAATAATCTTTTGATAAAGTCTTTTTTCAAAAATCTGTTCCTCCCACATACAGTAGGACTGCTGTAGAGTAAATAATGAGCAGTTACCAGTTTTATTGGATGACTGAATGAAATCCACCAATTCAATGGAAGTGTTTTAAAATATTTATCATTAAAAACAGTGAACACTGTGCAAACAGTACCTGCCTTATTATAAAGCCACAAGAGTAGCTGTATACTATAGCCAGCATGGATTTTTTGCATTCTGCCATGTTAAATGGAAATACCCCCATGCCATTCTGATGCTTCCCATAAACTCATTTCAAAACAAAACCTCACAAAACTTACAGTCCTGAGCTCAGAAACACTTGTTTAAGAACCCTCTAAGTTTTCATGGCGATACACAAAACGCTCAGAGAGAATTGAAAATTCTAAGTGTAAAACAACAGAAAAAAAATGCAGACCCGTGCTGGACTTTTTTTCTGTCAGTGGTCTCATAATTTGTTGAAACTAATTAAAAAGCAGCCATGTTCACAGAGTGCCTGTAATCCTATTACTGACTTGCCCCATACTCTGACCTTCATCATCTGCAGTTTAAAAGTTAAAAAATCCCTGGCTGATTTTTCATTAATTTAAGAAATGTAACATCGGAGCCAATGATAAGCACCGGCATGCTCAGTAAGAACCATCGGTCAGTGGTCTAAAAGCCAGACTCACAGCTGCTTGGCTTGACTAATCAGAGGGCCACACCCACACCAGACCTTTATTTCACTTTAGACAGTCATGACTTCCCCCAAAGAATCCTGGTAAGTGTAGTTTGTGTAGGATGCTGAGAGTTGATAGGAGACTCCTATTTCCCCTGACAGAGCTCCAGCAGCCAGAGAGATTTAACAGTCAGCCCTTCTTCTGGGGATTATAGCTCTGTGAGAGGAATAGGGCATCTCCTAGCAACTCTCAGCATCCTTCACAAACTACACTTCCCAGGATTCTTTGGGGGATTGTCTAAAGTGATTTGGTGTGGATGTGGCCAAGGACAGTTTTGGTTTAAATTTGGGTGCGGGACTACATGTGTCTGCTGTAGAATAAAAAGGTGGGGGAAACCCTGAAAAAAAATGATACTGTTCACAATGTTTTCCTACTGGAAAGGAAAGGGACTTTCCTGCTGCCCAGTGCTCACCAACCCACCCATTCTCCTCCCCTCCCCATTCCTCACTACCCCTCCCCTTCCTCCCCTTCCCCCGTCCCTGCCCCTCCACCAGGTCAGTTTCACCTGAGAGGGAGTAGTCCCTGGTAGTCTCAAGGAGGCAGTAGTGAGACCTCTGTTAAAGAAACCTTCTTTGGACCCAGATGTTCTTAACAACTATAGACCGGTGGCGAATGTCCCTTTCTTGGGCAAGGTTTTGTAGCGGGTGGTCGCCGGTCAGCTCCAGGCACTCTTGGATGAAACCGATTATCTGGATCCGTTTCAATCCGGTTTTAGGTCCGGTTTTGGCACTGAAACAGCCTTGGTCGCCCTGTATGATGACCTTTGTCGGGAGAGGGACAGAGGGAGTGTGACTCTGTTGATTCTCCTTGATCTCTCAGCGGCGTTTGATACCATCGACCATGGTATCCTTCTGGGGAGACTCGCGGAGTTGGGAGTTGGGGGCACTGCTTGGCAGTGGTTCTGCTCCTACTTAGCGGATCGTCACCAGAAGGTAGTGCTTGGGGAACATTGCTCGACACCCTGGACTCTCCATTGTGGTGTCCCTCAGGGGTCGGTTTTGTCCCCCATGCTTTTTAACATCTACATGCAGCCTCTGGGTGCGGTCATCAGGAGGTTTGGAGTGCGTTGCCATCAGTACGCTGATGACACGCAGCTCTATTTCTCCTTTTCACCTTCTTCAGGTGAGGCTGTTGATGTGCTAAACCGCTGCCTGACCGCGATAATGGACTGGATGAGAGCTAATAAACTGAAACTCAATCCAAACAAGACTGAAACACTATTGGTGAGCTCTTTCCCTGCCCGGATGGTGGATGTTCATCCTGTTCTAGATGGGGTTACACTCCCCTTGAAAGAACAGGTTCGTAGTTTGGGGGTCCTTTTTGACCCTTCCTTGTCGCTTGAGGCTCAAGTGGCCTCGGTGGCTCGGAATGCATTTTACCATCTTCGTTTAGTAGCCCAACTACGCCCCTATCTGGACAGCGACGATCTCGCTTCAGTTGTTCATGCCCTGGTAACTTCTAGACTGGATTACTGTAATGCACTCTACGTAGGGCTGCCCTTGAAGACAGTTCGGAAACTTCAGCTAGTGCAAAACGCGGCAGCCAGGCTACTGACGAGGACCAATCGGTCTGCACATATAACACCTGTCCTGGCCCGTTTGCACTGGCTACCTGTTTGTTTCCGAGCCAGATTCAAGGTGCTGGTTTTGACCTATAAAGCCTTACACGGTGTGGGACCACAGTACCTTGTGGAACGCCTCTCCCGCTATGAACCTACCCGTTCACTTCGTTCAGTATCTAAGGCCCTCCTCCGGGTACCATCTCACCAGGATGCCCGGAGGATTGTTACCAGATCTAGGGCCTTTTCTGTAGTGGCCCCCGAATTGTGGAACAGCTTACCTGAAGAGATACACCTGGCGCCTACGGTGCTTTCTTTTAGGCGCCAGGTTAAGACCTGGCTGTACTCCCAGGCTTTTTAATGTTTTTAATGTTAATGTTTATGTCTACGCTTTGTTTTAATATTGTTGTTGATATATGTGATTGATTTTATTATAATATTGTATTTTTAATCTGTTTGTACACCGCCCAGAGAGCTACTAGCTATGCGCGGTCTAAAAATGAAACAAAATAAATAAATAAAATAAATAAATATTCTAAGCATGATTGTACAGGTGTAAATCCAACTGAACTCAAAAAGCATGCAAATCATCAAACCTGCCGTTCCCTCCTCCTCACTCCTATCCCTTCCCTCTTGCCCCTTCCCTCAACCTTCTTTTACCCCTCCTGCCTCTCCCCCTCCTGTCCCTTTCTCCTTACCTCTCCTCTCCCCCCTTCTCCTCCTTCCCCATGGTTAGTTTTGCCTATCTTAAACATGATTGCATGGGAGTAAATCCCATTGAACTCCATAAGCATGCGAATGATCAGACCTGCCTTTCCCTTCCCTGTCACCAGCGGCGTCACTAGCGGGAGTGTGCGGGGGTGCAGACCTCCGGTGCACGCCCTCCCAGGGGCATGGACGAGGTGGCTGGGCTTGCGTGCGCACACTCGCACTCAAGGCCAGCCACCCTGTCCATGCCCCTGGGAGGGCGTGCACCAGAGGGGCACCCAGCCAGAAAAGGCCTGGGAATGCCGGCGCACCTCCCTCGCCCCGCCAACGCTGCTCCCGGTCTCGCCCGCCCGCCCGCCTCCGAGAAGGAGTTGGAGCAGCCTTGCCGGGCAACAGCATGGGGCAGGGCGGCTCTGGGTGTCACCCCCCTCATGGTGACACCTGGGTGCGAGCCGCACCCTCCGCACCCCGGTAGTGACGCCCCTGCCTGTCACCCTCTCTCCTTCCCTTCCTCTCCTTCCCTTCCCTTCCCCTCTCATCCTCTTCCTTCTTCCTCCTCCTGTGCCCTTTCCAGCCATCCTTCCCTCTCCTCCTCCCCCCCATGATCAGTTTCACCTATCCTAAGCATGATTACAGGGGAGTAAATCCCAGTGAACTCAATAAGCATGTAAATGATCAAACCTGCCCTCCTCCACTCCTACCCCTGTCATTTCTCTTCCTCCCCTCCCCCTTCCAGATGATCGGTTTTACCTATCCTAAGCATGATTGCAGGGGAGAAATCCCATTGAACTCAATAAGCATGCACATGATCAATCCAATCTCAGCAGTCTTGCACAGGATCCCATTTCTTACCTCCCAGATTAAAAAGCAGAGAAATTCACCAACAGGCAAAAAAAAACCCTTGTGGTTTAAGAATATACCTATAGCCCACAGATATTTCTATCCAATTTTAAAAAGCAGGGAAATTGGGCAGCTATAGTGAATGCATCAGAGGAGCAGGAGACCTGACCTCCTCCTCTGAGAAATTGTACTGCCCTACAAATTTGTCAAAATGCAAACACAATTTGGGTTGGTCTTTCACAGTCCAATCCACTTCCTGTGTAGCTTGGAAGAATTTGGTAACATGTGCCTCTGAGCATATGGTGAGTGGTGGCATCACCTGCTATCAGCCCAAAGAACAGAGACAAGACATGTGGTGTGCTGATCTTGTTTTAGCAGGGAGGAAGCAACAATATTAAGACAGTTGATATAGTTCAGATGGTCACTTTGAATGTTTGATTTACTTGGCAATTTTAATGATGTTTCCTATAGTAAATCATTTTCTTTTGTTTCTGTTTCTGTCAATATGTGTAGTACAGCAACACTTTGCATAATTTACACTAAAAAAAAATTGCCAACAACAATTGTGGAATAATGTCAATGACTGTTCTGCAGAGTAATCTCCAATGGACATAAGGAGTGTCTCAGTTTGCACAAGATAAAACAGTGGGAGGTGAAAAATATTCTAGCAAAATTCTAGGTATGCTCTATGTGTTTAATTGACCATGCCCACCTTTCTTTAAATGAAGTGGTTTAAGCATAGCAGGCTGAACACATACATCTTGGGCAGGCCAAGTTTGTTTTTTTCCAACAGCTAGATTCATTGCTTAAGTACCAACATGAAACTGCAGTTTCAGATTAATCTATTAATGCACCCAAAGTAGAAATAAAACATAACCTCCAGTTTGAAACACAAAAGGCTGTTTTCACCATCATATGACATTGACCAACAAAAAGGCTTTGAAATTAATGAAAATAATTTGACACAGATTTTTCGGATGAATAATGAGAGACATATAATTTTCTAGGTTAGATTCTCTGTAGAAACAGCAGTAACACAGGAAAGAAACAAAGTAAGAAGAAGACCAACAAAATTCAAAAAAATATACTTCTCCATCTTTGGAGATGTAGTCGTGATTGCAGGTGTTGCCACCACTCACCATATGCTCAGAGGCACATGTTACCAAATTCTTCCAAGCTACACAGAAAGTGGATTGGACTGTGAAAGACCAACCCAAATTGTGTTTGCATTCTGACAAATTTGTAGGGCAGTACAATATCTCAGAGAGGAGGTCAGGTCTCCTGCTCCCCTGGTGCATTCACTATAGCTGCCCAATTTCCCTGCTCTTTAAAGTTTTATAGAAATATCTGTGGGCTATAGGTATGTTCTTAAACCGCAAGGGTTTTTTTTGCCTATTAGTGAATTTATTCTTATGCATGGGGATGTTGTTGTTGTATTGTTTTTTATAGCATGATATGTTTGTTTTTGTCTTTAACATTGTTGTAAGTCTTTTGGAGAACTTCAGGTAACAAGCAAATAATAAATCTAATAAATAATATTATAATAACAATAGAATCCTATAACTATTGCATTTATGGACCAAAGGAATGAATAGGCTACTTGGTTCATCCACAAAACAAGCAGTAATTCAGCAAGATAATTTTAGACTGGTGGAGGGGGGAATCTAAAGCCCCATCATTATGACATTAGGTGATTGATAGGCAGGCAGCTCCACCCACCTGTCAAATTTGGCCTACAAGGGGTAGGAGAAAGGTTCTGGCCCACCAACTAGATCCAGTTCCTAACTCCTGTTTTAGGGCCTGAACTTAATAGGCTTACAGGGTCATCCCTTGCATGCCATGTGTATTACTTCAGTTGTGAAGCATACAATTAACATTTCTTTTCTCACCCTCACCACCACCACCATTATTCCATGGTTTACAACTTCTTCTATGTTCCTGGTACATTACAGCAAGAAACACACAAAGAAATACTCTGAGCAGGTGCAGTTTCACATTTCAAACTCACTTAAATAATATAATCATCACAGGAATAAAACGGAGTGTCCTGCTGCTGCAGAAACAGATAAATGTGTTTCTGATCCTAAACACATTTCCTTGCGAATAAACACCATTTTGTTGTAGAAAAGGGTCATATATTCTTTGAAGTACAAGTAATAAAATGAGCATCAGTAACCATGGACATGTTCAGTTGGTGGCCACAATTCCAAAATGTTTTGAAAAACTGGAAGAAAGAAAGGGTGCTGCAGCAGCTACCACCAGCCACGTTGGGCTCAGGGGCCAATGTGGGCCTGTTTGCTGCCCCCCATCATCTGCTGCTCTCTGGGTGATTGGGGGGGTGGACTGGGCTGTGGGGCCCTTGATTTTGGCCCCAAGATCCAGCACTAGCTGCACCGCTGAAGGTAAGCCCAGATCTCTTCAAGCTCCACAAAATTCACTGTCACCATCAGAGTCCGGATTCACCACAGAAAATTTCACCAGTACAATTTGCCCCAGCAAGTCATGCCATTGTTCAGAAGGGGACTTGATGCTGAAAGCCTTTCACTGGCCTCAATACCTCTCAGAGGCTTAAGATTTGGTCCCAGGCATCATGATTGGCCCCTCATAGCCAAAGATGGCAACTGGATGAGTGATTCAGTGTATCTGGCAAAAATAGAGTGTCACTTTCTTATGTGGTGCCAGCGCATACAACCAACATCACTGTTGCACTTATATGGTGGCTGAACAACCGAGTTCCACAAACCTGCTGTCAACTTTATTTATTTATTTATTATTCAGTTTATATCTGCCTTTGCACCCAGCAGGAGCCCAGGGCAGCAAACAAAAGCACTAAAAACACTTTAAAACATCATAAAAAGAGATTTTAAAATGCATTAAAACATCTTTAAAAAAACATTTTTAAAAACTTGCAAGACATCTTTTTTTAAAAAAAGGTTTAAAAAACATTAAAAAGCAATTTAAACTTGACTGTGTGATGACTGCTGATGCTTCTTGTAAATTGTTGGAACAGTCACACTAGCTCCTGGACAGAACAGGGCATCAGAAACAATTCCTGGTTGGGAATTGTGAGGATTATATTGACCAAGTACACTGGATGTGACATCCAGACCACAGGTATGCCAAAGGTTTGTTGAGGTGTGGAGGTTGGTGAGTAAGAGGCAGCTATCAACCATATCTAACATTCATGCCAACACAATATTAGCCCTTAGTATTACCATTCTGGGCTATTTAGAGGCCGCTTGAGATGTATGAAAATCTGGTATAAAAGCGATTAATAATTATAGATGTTCAATATAATGCCTGATGAAGATCGACTTTCCAAAAAGTGGGCATACAGACATTTCTGACAGTTAGAGGTATGAATACCCTACTCTCAAATAAATAAATCTCAAAACTGCAAGTTACTTTTTTTTTTCTGAGAGTTGATTCACAGGACTGAGGCAGCAGTCAATAGAGGGCCTTTTTGTTTGAAAAGTTTTCTTCTGATCAAACTATCAATGGTCTAAAGGCACATGATGATACAGACATATTCAAACCTATTTGGATAGAAGGTTGCCTGGGGATAATGTAAGCCAACCTATACTCCTGGGGGAATGAAATTAATACAGAGATGATGATAGCACAGTCCATAATAGCAGATGATCTATGACCGCTATGCTGCACAAGACATCACACAATTGTTGCAGTTTTCATGATCATGTGAAAACTAAAGATACACAGATCTTATCCGATCAGAAGACGAAATGTACATTGAAACAAAATGTGTGTGTCTGCATGTGTGTATGAGAGAGAATGCCATGTACCCTTACCTCAGGTTTGTGATTGACCCATATCCTGAAGCAAATGTATTATTTTGCTTAACTGGTCAGAATTTAATGTTGGCAAGCATCTAAGAGTAATTAAATAGACTCCATGGATTCCAAGTTGAAAATACAGTGGACTGACCAAGAAAGCTCTTTCCCACTTTATTGTATTTTTTAAGTGCACATATGATGATGCATCATAGCTATAAACAGATGGTATTTGGCCTCCTTCCTATTCTCAACATTTGGAATTCCTAAACTACACGAATTAAACAATAATATTTTATAAACATACAAGGGATTTTGCTCACTGCTTTGTTAACATCAAAATTATACAATGCTGACATTTATGTAAATTTTGAAAAGTAAACAAGAACACGCATTTGAAATAAAGCAAATGCAAATCAACAGAGGGGAAGTATGTTCCCCTGTGCTCGTACCTATGTATGAGAGAGAGAGAGAGAGAGAGAGCAGCAGACCTTGCTTGGGGGGAAGCATAATAGGATGACAGACAAATTGTAGCTTAGGCAGTCTGATCCTTTATACTTTAAAGGCATGTTTTACACCTTGAGGTAAACAAGGGATAGTTAAACCGTAATTGGCTAGTTGACCATCAGCATTCATTTACTATGTAACCTGCTATTACAGAATTAAAAGAAGCTTTCCAGCGCTGATTCTTTGTTGCAAGAGGAAGAGTAAACTTATCCTTGTTAATAACAGCTACAACTCAGACTGGCTATGGATGAGAAGCCAGAGTTTTAGGAAGGCCTTTGCTTACATGCTCATTCTTAAGTCATTCGGCACTTCTGTCTTTAAGAGCAAACAAGCAAAGCAAAAACAGGCACTGGAGTTTTCAATCTGCCCTCCTAAGTTTGCTGACAAAATAACGGGTCCCTAGATTTTCATCGTACTTAGGATTTTGAAAGGGCTAATTACCACTGTTTACAGACAGGCATTTCTATTTAAAGCTCCACAAAGGTCAAGCCCTTTGCATGGATCACTTGCCGGCTCCTTGGCTTTGTTTTAATGTGCCCCTGGATACCTCGTCAGAGTTGTAGACTGAACTCTGTAAAAGCCCTGAGGAGTTTTGTGCAGATTTCATGTAGAGGGTGTTGTGTTGGTTGGGGAGTTCTATGAAAAACACTGCTGTCCATAACCAAAATGCAAAGGATAAAAAAAGATACCTATCCATCCCACCCACAAAGCCCCCCCTGAAAAACAAGCAATAGTTAGGGAGTTGGACCAGAGCATACGCCTTGCTGCAGAGCACATACATAGCAAGCCATCGCACATGTTAAAGAGGACAAAGAAATGACTTTAAAAACCTAACTACTGGTGTAGGACAACAGATGGCAGGAGGGCAGGGCTCCTGTGCCTCTACACAATTGTGGAAGAGAGGGAATTTAGGCTGATGCAGGTTCTCATGCAGGATAACAAGAACCTGGTCCATCCTTTGCATATTTATTTATTTATTACATTTATATCCTGCCCTTCCTCCTAAAAGGAGCCCAGGGTGGCAAACAAAAACACTAAAGCACTCTAAAACATCTTAAAAACAAAAGACTTTAAAACGTATTAAAACAAAACATCTTCAACAACATATTAAAAAAACACCTTTAAAAACATTTTTTAAAAATAACTTTAAGAACATCTAAAAAAAATTATTCAAACACAGACACAGACTGGGGTAAAGTCTATACTTAAAAGGCTTGTTGAAAGAGGAAGGTCATCAGTAGGAACTGAAAATATAACAGAGATGGTGCCTGTCTAATATTTAAGGGGAGGGGATTCCAAAGGGTAGGTGCCGCCACACTTAAGGTCTGTTTTCTATGTTGTGCAGAACAAACCATCTGATAAGACGGTACCTGCAGGAGGCCCTCACCTGCAGAACGCAGCGATGGACTGCGTATATAAGGGGTAAGACTGTCTTTCAGGTATACTGGTCCCCAGCTGTATAGGACTTTGTACACCAAAACTAGAACCTTATACTTAGTCTGGTAGCTAATAGGTAGACAGTGCAATTCTTTCAGAAGCAGGGTGACATGTTGGCGATACCCTGCTCCAGTGAGCAGTCTCACTGCTGCATTTTGCACAAGCTGCAGCTTCCGGAACAATCTCAAGGGCAGCCCCACATAGAGCACATTACAGTACTGCAGCCTGGAGGTTACCAGTGCACGGACAAGAGTGGTCAGGCTATTCCGGTCCAAAAATGGCTGCAACTGTCTTACCAACTGAAGCTGGGTCTCTAGCGACAAAGATGGATCCGGGAGCAACCCCCGACTATGGACCTGCTCTTTCAGAGGGAGTACGACACCATCCAAAGCAGGCAACTGACCAATTATCTGAACTAAGGAACCACCAACCCACAGTGCTTCTGTCTTGCTAGGATTCAGACTCAGTTTATTGGCCCTCATCCAGCCGACCACCAAATCTAGGCACCAGTCCAGGGCTTGCATGGCCTCTTCCAATTCAGATGTTACAGAAAAATAGAGCTGGGTATCGTCAGCTTACTGCTGACACCTTGCTCCAAATCTCCTGATGACCACTCCAAAGGGCTTCATATAGATGTTAAACAGCATGGAGGACAAGATGGTACCCTGTGGCACCCCACAGTCCAACTCCCAGGGGGGCAAAATACAATCACCCTGCTATTCTCTGCAAACTACCTTGGAGATAGAATTGGAACCACTGTAAAACAGTGCCTCCAATACCCATCTCACCAAGTCAGCTTAGAAGGATACCATGGGCGATGGTATTAAAAACCACTGGGAGATCAAGTAAGAGTAACAGGGTCACACACCCCCATCCTTCTCTCGATAAAGGTCATCTATCAGGGCAACCAAGGCCGATTCAGTCCCATAACCAGGCCTGAACCAGACTGGAATGGGTCAAGATAATCTGTTTCATCCAAGAGTACTTGCAATTGCTGTGCCACAACCGTCTCTCAATCACCTTCCCTAAGAAGGGGGTATTTGCAACAGGGTGGTAGTTGTTGCAAACCAATGGGTCCAGGGTGGGCTTTTTCAGGAGTGGTCGGATCACCATCTCTTTCAGGGCAGCTGGAACCACTCCCTCCTGCAACAATGCTTTGACCACACCTTGAATCCACTCAGTCATACTCTCTCAGCAAGCTTTAATAAGCAAAGAAGGCAAGGGTCAAGAGGATATGTTGATGGTCGCATTGTTGCAAGCACCCTGTCCATGTCATCAGGCCGCATCAACTGAAACTAATCCCAAGAAGTTGCAGCAGATGTTGCACTAGACACCTCACTGGGGACTACAGTAGATATGGATGGAACATCAAGATTGCTATGGAGGCAAGCAATTTTACCCTCCAAGTGCCTTGCAAACAATTCACAATAGGCCTCTGAAGGGTCTAAAACTCAATTTCCTGGAGTTGATGTCAATGAATATGGTCACCCTCCTGTTGTCTACATTCAGGCCTGATCTACAGAAGAATGGGGGGATCATGACATGGTAGAATGGACCGCACCATATCAGATTAGTGGAGGGGAGGAGGACAACAATATTTTTAATACTTTTCCATGGTAAAAAATAGAAAACCAGCACACTGGGCAGCGAGGTTAGCTAGAACATTTCTCCCCAGTGTGCTACAATCTGTTATAGGGTTTCTTTCTTTTCTTTTTTCATTTGCACCACAGGGAGAGTTTTACGTGGGGAGCATTCAGAACTGCTATGCCCCACCTCCATACCTGTGGCCTAAAGTGGTAAGCCACCTGTGGCCTAAAGTGGTAAGCCATCACCACAGCACTTTGCCTCCTCATTCCATTCCATGTGCAGATTGAGCCTCAGTCTATACAGGGGAAAGATGCTGAGACTGACACCTGTTTGTGAGCCACACCCATTTCCCCTGGAAGGAAGTCTTCCCCCTGGTCCTGCACCTTTAATAGCTGAGTGAGAAGAAAAAACACAGCAGGTTACGTTTCTCCCCCCCCCCTTCCAGGTGCATCTTCATGCAGTAAGAGGGCTATAGCTGAATGGTAGAGCACTTGCTTTGCATGCACAAAGGCCCAGGTTCAATCCCTGGCATCTCCAGGTAGAGCTGGGAAATACCTGACTGAAACCCTGGAGAGCTGCTACCAGAGTAGACCAGGGATAGGAACATGTTGATTTAGCATCCATCATTCCTGACCATTGGCTATGCTGGCTGGGGCTGACGGGAGCTGGTGGGCCCCACAAGATGTGGAGGGCTCCAAGTTCTGCATCCTTTGTGTAGAGAGTACTGGGCTGGATGGACCAATGAGCTCGATGGATCAATAGCCTGACTCGGTATATAAGGCAGGCAGCTTCACATGCCTTCCTAAACGCTTCCCCTCTGTGCCTGTCTGCTTGACCACTAACAACCAAAACAGTGACTCATATTAACAAATGGTTCAACTGCTAGGGCCCACATCCACACTGGGAGTTTTGTGTGCAGAGGGAAAACTTCACTTATGGTGTTTCTGCTGGAGCAGAAAACAAACTGGTAACCCCAATGTAAAATAGTAAAAGGGCTTTCTGCTCATGGTCAGAGGCACTCTTCAAAATCAATTAATCTACATTTTCCAAAGCTGGTGCCTGGCACTGAGAAAAGGTTCCAGGATGACACACTATAAGCACTGGAATCAGGGCCTGCCAAAGTTGCATTTTGTTTCTTTTTTTTACTGGTACTTGCTGCTTAGCTTTTTAACAGCAGCTTGATCAGCAGACATTAGCAGGTGGCAATGTTTGTCTCCATACTTTGAAAAAAGATGGACCTTCTGATTTCTGCATGTCACGCTTCTGTTCAAGGCAGAAGAGCAGGTCTCAAAACCCAGAAGTGATAGACTTCAGTCCATTTCAAAGTCATCCCCTTCTGTTCTGACCTGGATGCTCAGTCTCCTTTTTTGAGATTTGCAAAAAGCAGACAGTGCTTTCTCCTTAGTGGTGAATTGAAGATATTCTGCAGATGCTCAGAGGCATTCTCATCTTTATGGTTATGTCCATGGGTGAGTCACAACCATTAGGGGAAGAGACTAAGCTTGTCTGAGATCAGACTAGTCGGGGGTAGTAAATTTGCACTGTATATAGACTCTCACACCCTTTTATGCCATATTTCTTAATCCTGAATAACTACCATTCCATGGTTCCATTCTCAATCACTAACAGATTTTAGAAGCACCCAACCATGGAATGAAAATCTAGGAAATATGTCACCCTTTCCCCTACTTTTTCACTACAGTAGAGTGGTCAAAGGAGATTGGAAATGAAACACAGGAAGCTGCCTCACAGAGTCAAACCATCTTGTCTAGCTCAGCATTGTCTGTACTCTGACTGACAGCAGCTCTCCAAGGTTTCAGAAAGGGGATTTTCCTAGCCCTACTGGGAAGCACAAGAATTTGATCCTAAGGGCTTATGCATGCCAAGCAGATGCTTTGTCACAGATCTAATTAATTGAATTGTGTTGGTGGCCTGAATGTGAGTCTGGCTCTTCATTTCTGAGCAAAGGGTGATTCCCACCCCTACCCACACACCTGCACCCACACACCCCACACATATCCCACACCCAGAGCTTGGAAAAGTTACTTTTTTGAACTACAACTCCCATCAGCCCAATCCAGTGGCCATGCTGGCTGGGGCTGATGGGAACTGTAATTCAAAAAAGTAACTTTTCCAAGCTCTGCCCACACCCACACAAACACCTTGCTGTCTTTGCCCTTCAATTACTCTCACAGGTGATGGTGTGAACTGTGTTCATTAAGAAATAGCATGAATGATCTGATGCAAAGTTGTATGACCCCAGAGGGATGGAAAGATCTCTCCGTTTTGGTTTTCTCAGTTTCTCATTTTTCCAATCATAAATTCAGTTCTCCACATTTCCGCAGCAATTTGCAGATTTTTTTTAAAAATCCTCATGAAAATTCTCCAGCATTTAATGTGAATTTCTCCTAATAAACACATTTTTTGTAGGGAGTTTTGATTAATATACACATTTTTGCAAGCCACATCTTGTCATATCATTTTTGCATGTTGTTCTTGCTCCCATACTTATTTTTATGCACACTTTAATATATGCATTTTTGTGAACATTGCTTGGTGAATTGCATTGTAAAATCCAAATAAGTGCAAATTTTGAATGACGGCTGTGTTTTTGTTCTCATGCTGGTTCAGAAAGTGCAGATTTGAAACGCAAACGGAATTGAAATTCTTGCCCATCCCTACTCACATGCACATGTCGCCACTGGACTTTGGACTTATCAAGAGGTGAGCCTGCCTGTGTGGGTGAATTCAGCCTAAGCCCTGGTTTTCATCAGGTTCGCTCCAACTCGTGGCCTGGGGAAATGCAGAAAAGATGCACAAAACAAAACAAAAATTCTGGCTGCAGGGATGAGACTGTGCTGGGACCATCAAGGGGCAAGCATTTCCACCTGCCTTGCCCCACCCCTCTGCCTGGGCCTTATCAGGAGGAGCTGCAGGCTGAGTCGTGCTGCTGCAGGGATGAGACTGTGCTGGGACCATCAAGGGGCAAGCATTTCCACCTGCCTTGCCCCCCACCCCTGCTCTTAGTGACATTTGTTTGGGGACTGTCCTTTACCAGGAAGATGAATGTTTTTGGTTTGCTGTTCCTGTTTATTTAGCTTTTCCGTTATTGTTAGTTTTTATTGTTAGTCTCTTAATGTTTTGATGTTTGCATGTTCTGCTTTGTACGTCACTTAGAGTGGCTGACAATTCAGCCAGATAAGCGACTAATAAGTCGAATAAATAAATAAATAAAATAATAATTGTCCGTCATGATTTTGTTACTTTCACTCCTTTATGAAAGCAAGTTTGGGGTTTGTGAAAGAAGAGGAGGGAGATAAACAAAGGGAAAGGAGGTGACCCCCAATTTTTTTATTTTGGGTGAATTGTTCCTTACAGACACTAAAGATGAAGAAAGCCCTGACCTGCCTGGACCATGTGCCAGTTGATCAGCAGCAGAAAATGAGACAAAGCAATGCATTAGAAAAAGAGAGAGAAAAGAAAAGCCCCTACTATGCTTCTCTGGACCCTGCAAATGTAAAATGCATGAAGGCAGCAATTGATGGTAGGTAGATACTGGGGGTGGGGATCAGAACACAGCTGCACACTTCAGTGTGTAGGAGGCCTATTTATAATGTGCCCA
This sequence comes from Rhineura floridana, assembly GCF_030035675.1. NCBI lineage: Eukaryota > Metazoa > Chordata > Lepidosauria > Squamata > Rhineuridae > Rhineura > Rhineura floridana. Next base: position 65,170,073 of record NC_084481.1, on the reverse strand, counting down.
TGAGAGATGGGCGGGGCCAGAGGCTAGCAAAAAGGCCCACCTCAAACAAATTTTGATCTTAACTCCTCCCCATCTTCCCTCAAATCATTACTCATCATCAAGCATTTTAAGCTGAAAATTAAGTGTTTAAACTGAAACCAATTCATTCAAAAGCCCCCTCCTTCTTTCTCCCCTTCTCTCTCTCTCTCTCTCTCTCTCTCTCTTTATTACTGCTTCTATTTTCCTGGCCTAATATCAGAGTGCTGGGGATCCTTCCAGTGTAAAAAGCCAAGTGGATGTGAAAGCCAGAGAACATAGCTGCGAGCAACAACACGAGCACACGCTAGCTAGCCTGGCTTCCTCAAATAGTTGCTGCTGCTGCTCTCTCTACTTTTGTTAGCAACAACCAGCCTTGCAAGAAGCAGCAACTCTGCCCCATCTCATCACCAATCTTTGCCCCTCTCTCCTGGGCCAGGCAAAGGCTGAACTGAGACGAGAGCTTGGGCCCCAGACAGAAAAGGCGTGAGTGTGTCATGTCCTGGTTGCTGATAGGGACACCCTCTTCTGTTTCCCCTCCCCGCCACCCTTGCTCTTTTCATTCTACTGGAAGATTCCACTTTCAAGTTTGTAGCTAGAAGAGGGTAGCGGCCTTGTGTCCTCTTTTACAGGGAACAGTCCTCTTTTAGAAGAACTGTCCCAGTCCAAGTTTGGTTTAAAGGTAAGAGACCAGAATCGGGAAGGGTAGAACCTTGAAGAGTTACTACCTGAACAGGGGACTGAGCAGACACACACTTCACCTAGTCAGAGTCTGCCTCACCATGGTGAGATGTATTGTGTTTCTATTTAAATTATGGTAATTTTTACTGAATTTGCATCTATCAATATAAAATACTTCTTAGATTACTTTTTTTAGGGGGCCAATATGGAAGTGTCCTCCCTAAACTAGGGTTGTAGGTCATTTTAAGAGAATACCAAGCCCATATTTCATCTTGTTTTGCAATCTTAATTTTTTTGCCATCTACATCACTCAGATTTCTTGGAGGAAGAACGAAATAAAAATGTAATAAGCTACAAGAGGGATGACAGAGGAAGGAACTAAATTGGCCGGAACCTGAGAATGTCCAACACTCATTCTTATTTTCCACTGGTAATGTCATGCCACACATACCACAAAACCCTCACTCACACTTAGGGCTCATCTACATGGTGGCATTTCTTTGTAGCAAATACACTGCTTTTACCTTCATTATTGATTTGTACTGTGAACAGTTCCTGCTCAGTGTTAGCTGCCATTCATTTTTCCCCAATTCACACAAGTAGGCGTTCCTCTGGGAAGGATTAGTTTCTTTGTTTATTTGTGGCCCCACTCTATAATTATACATTTCTACTCCCTCTGGTTGCTAGGTGACCGAGCATGCTCAGTCTGTTCTACTGGCTGCAGTAGGGTTCTTTTAAAAAAATCCAGAAGTGCAAATACAGTATCTGTGTTTTCCCTGCCTAGGGTTAGTAGGGTATAGCTGAAATACAAACTTCTGTTTGAGCAGTGTTATGCTTTTGCACACAAGTTAAGGGGGAAAGAATATAAAGACACTGTTTGCAGCAACATAAAAAAGGCCAGCAGAATGGAGGAGAGCAGCTGGAAGTTGCTTGTTAGCTCACAGGAAACAGAATGAAAGAAAGGAGGAGATAATGGGTATGAAGAGGGGAACGACTGACACACCAGCCTAAAAACAGTGATGCAAAGTGCCTACATGGAGGAGGGAAGCAAAGCTGACATGTATTTTTCTCCCCTTTTTGTATTATCAGTGGATTGGGTTAGTACGGATTTACTATGTGACAGCTTCTGTTTGCCTGTAATGTCATGTGAACCATCTAAATTTAAAGGAGATGTGAATAGCACCAAACACACAGTAAACCACTGTTTAGATGAGCCCTTAGATATTGGGGCTGCAGCCTCCACTGAATGTAGCCCTGTCCCTGTGGGTCTGCCTAATAGTATCTACAAGGAGGGAGTAAATTTTGCATTCTTATTGAAGCTCCATTTAAATCAGTTGGACTCAAAGAGGTCAGGAAAGGCACATAAGCCCCATTTACATTTCCTCGGAGACCAGGGTTCGAATCCCTACATAGCCATGAAGCTCACTGGGTGACCTTGGGCCAGTGACTGCCTCTCAGCCTCATGAAAACCCTATTCATAGGGTCACCATAAGTCATAATAGACTTGAAAGCAGTGCATTTACCTACATGAAAGTCACACTGTGGGTGGCAAACTATGATGCAAATAGGTAGAATGCCCAGTCCCTGGCTTTGTCCCCCACCTGACTGACTACATTAAAAGAGGTCATGCTGATCCAACTGCATCGCGTGTGGGGCTAGGAGTGTATTAGGTTCTTCCACCTAAAGGCAAAAATTGCAATATGTATATTCATTCATTTGGAACACATTTCTACCTGGGTGTTAAAAACAGTCACTTTTAACATGTTATTTATTTATTTAGAGAGGTCTGTTCTGCCATTCAAGTGTCTCTGCACCTCTCCAGGATGCTCACAACATGTGTCATAATGACATTTTTGTGCTGCACAGACTTATTGTTCCCCACCCCTATTCAGCCAGCTGCCAGCTTAACAGAGCTTACTAGCTGCTTCCCTGCAACCCTTATCTTGCTTATTTCAATCAATGGGCAGAGGAGCTACGCTCTTGCAAAGAAGTTCTTTTTCCTCTGACCTTTGCCAGATAAAGTGTGAAATGGAAAGGTGTATTTCTCAACAAGGGGGAAAGACTGCACAAAAGCAAGGGAGCCAGAACCTCTCCTTTGAAACCCCTCTAACGTCACAGGTAATTTCCTAGCCGATAACAAAAAAATTACTCTGGAGTATCTATAAAAAGAGCAAGCACATAAAGGAGACTGAGGTCAACTATATTTGGAGAAGAGCAGCACAGAGTAGTGGTTCTAGAAGCCTCTGTCATCCTGGCTGTGTTGACTGGGGCTGATGGGAGTTATAGACCAGTCTATCTGGAGGGCACCAGGTTGGCAAAGAATGGGTTAGAGTGTTGGACTAGGATCTGAAACACCTGGCCTCAAATCCCTACCCACTCTCTCTTAGCCAAACCGATTTCCCATGGTTGTTGGGAGGATAAAATGGGAGGGAAGCTATATGCTACCCTGAATTCCTTAGGACAGAATAAAAATGTATTAAATGAAAATGAAATGGTCACAGAGGATTTTTTTTTTTTTTTTTTTAGGATTCTTTACTTTTGCATGCTGTAAGGTGCAAAGGTTTTGCTCCACTGGTAGGTTTTCCTCCTTTCTTCAAAACCAGGCATCGCATCTCTTCCTGGTCATAATCAAAGATCCCACTGAGTATCCTAAATATGCTGATGCAGAAGTAAGCCCTACCGAGTTCAATGAGACTGACTTGCTGGTAACGTGTTTAGGATTTCTGCCATGGGCCATCCTCCCTGATGTAATGTTTAGCCACCACAACTGCCTCTCAGAACCTTGGCCTCACTGTTTTTGCCTTTATTAGAGCCATGTAAGATTTCTGGCCTCATTTAACCTTGATTTCCTTCTCCACCCCTACTCGCATCCTTTTGGCCAGGCCAGCCTCTCGTTCCTCACAGCCCATGCAGCTCCTCAGCAATAAAAAGGGCTCTCCCAGAGTTTAATCCTCCTTGTTAAAATTCCACTCCCTCCTCCTCATTAGAAATGCTTTTGGATAACATTTATGCCTCCTTGACTTGTGATGTTCTGACTCAATCTCTTCCAACTTAACCAAATGTTAAGTTAGGCTGGCTTTTTAAGCTGGAGCAAAGAGTTTGGATTTGGCATCCACCTTGCCCAGGGAATGTCTCTCCTGGCAGAACTCTGGTTTGATGATGATTTTAAAATTAAAATGCAAAGCTGGTTTGTACAGCTACTGACATGCGTTTTTGAAAGAAGGTCCCTCAATTTCCTTTCCATGAAGAATGCAACGAGCTGCTTCTATAAAGGGTATGCTGTAAATGCAAGATGTTGAACAGTATGTGATTATCAGTTTCCAACAATAGCCGGGCACATGCTCAAAGATAGAAGAAAATATCAGAAGTTAATACAGCATTGCTATTTATTACCCTATAATTAAAGCACTGACAGTTTTCCTATTATAAAACCTTATTTGCAAAGGTTCATAACTCAGAGGCAAAAATTTCATTTCAAGATAATGTCTGGATTACCATGTTAAAGCATTTAAAATATTTTAGTAGAATGAATTTCATCTATCACAGGCTAGCCATTTCCCAGCTTTTGTTTTGGAATAATGTATTCCTTTTTTGTTTTGTTGTGTTTTAAATTAAAGTGCGGTTTAAAACTGCAACATTTAAAGAAACATGTAACGTATCCTAAAACAGAGAGATTGCACAATCGGACAAACATATTTTGGGGAGAGGGGAGAGTTGAAGTTCATTGAAGTATATATTCAAGAAATTATGTCAGTGACAAACATTGGGTTTCAGTATTTCTGGGGAGTTTGGATCCCTAATACTATAGCAGTGATTTACTACATGAGAAACAAAATGAGCAAAGTAAAACCAATTACAATATTACCCATTTATTCATTTAAACATTTATATATCACCCAATTAACTATGTCCTGTGGGCAGCTTACACATTAAAATCAATAAGATGCAAATATGAATTGCAATAATAAAACAATCAATATTTTTAAAAAGCAGCATTTTTAAAAAAAAATGGGAGAAGGGAAGAAAAACAATTCAGTAAGCAGGTCAGCTTGGAAATGCTTGGTTTTCAGAGCTCTTTGAACTTTAAAAAACTTTGTGGAATTCTAAAGCGCAGCTGGAGAAATTAGTGTCCTATAGACCTTTCCTACTAATTTTCAGAATGCTAACTGCAGTTGTTTATTTGGTCATTGTACAAGGTCCAAATGTCTTTGCACTGTTCTGGAAATACTGTGAGGTTTTTTTCTAGAACACAACATTTGGTTGTCAGGAAAGTGAGACCTTTTCTTTCCCACAACGTAGAGCCGGCCCTGCCAGGCAGCAGGGTAGGATACCTGAAGGCAGAAAATAAATGAATGAAGGCAGATGTCTAAATTAATGCAACAAGACTTTTTAAAACTGCAAAGAAGTGTTGACCTTAGAAGAGAGCAGGGTGTGTGTGCCATTTGGGCTTTAATGTTTGGGGCCAACACAGCAGCAGCATGATGGCTAAGGCCAATGCTGAATGGAATGTGATTGTGCAGCCATCACACTTACCTATTAGGCAGTGCCTGTGCTATCATCAGGGGAGTCTGCTCTCTCCCCTTGACCTGGACTGATTTCAGTGCTTTACTGATATGTTCCTCCCAGTGAGCTGGTTTGCACAACACAGTAATCCAAGCTATGACTATGTGGGCTCACAGAGAGGGGAGCATCATTTTTACTGCTGCATTGTGCTAAGCCAAGTTTTGGCTTAGCGTGTTGTCTAATACCAGGACTGGTGGTTAAGCTCTCCTTAACTGTGAGCTGTAGCTAAGAACAGTAAGAAAGGGGGGGGAGCAAGGCAGCTGCGACAGCTTCTCCAGCAGCATGCAGATTTGCACAGCCACGATAAGCCACAGTTTGGCATACTGTGTTGTGTGAATCAGGTCTGTATCTCATGCATAGGGCAAATCTAGTGCCCAACTTGCTACAGCCAGTGGGGGAGAAGGGCAAACAATGGAAGAGGAATAGGGTTGCCACAGAAGGTGAAGTGGAGAAGGTTGCTGAGATAAATGAAAGGCAAATGAAGGCTATTTTGAAGCAGCAGACCTTTTGATTATGGCAAAGGATACAATCTTCAGCCATGCCCATGCATCACAGTGTTTCTTCCCTGACTGTTGTAGCTAATAATCATCAAGAAAAATGATCTCCGTTTAAAAGAAAAAAAAGACAATATGTACTTTTCCATACTGGAACACTGTCAGATAGCCAGATTGCTGCTTGGAGATGCTCCATTTACTTTTAAAAGGGCTGAAGTATTGGGAGATGATATTGGGAGATGTCTGATCCTAAAGTACCAGGCTTGTAGTCTGGGGATATTCACTGATTCAGTGTGGTGTAGTGGTTAGAGTGTTGGACTACGACCTGGGAGACCAGGGTTCGAATCCCCACACAGCCAAGAAGCTCACTGGGTGACCTTGGGCCAGTCACTGTCTCTCAGCCTCAGAGAAAGGCAATGGTAAACCTCCTCTGAATACTGCTTACCATGAAAAGCCTATTCATAGGGTCGCCATAAGCCAGAATCAACTTGAAGGCAATCCATTTCCATTTCCATCTTAGTCACTAGAAGCATGGTGGTCTCTGTAGCATTGAGTGCATTCTAAAGCTTAGGCTGCTCCTTCAGAGATGCCCTTGCTTCAGTGATCCATACCCTGGTAACTTCTTTGGACAACTGCAATGTGCAGTACATTGGGTTACCTTTGAAAAGTCTGGAAACTTCAGTTGGAATGCAATATAGAAATCTACATAATACCAGATACACTATTATATCTAGCCTAGCACTGCCTACTCCAGGGGTAGTCAACACGGTGCCTTCTAGATGTTGTTGGGAGTACAATCCCCATCATCCCTGACAATTGGCTATACTAGCTGGGGCTGATGAGAGTTGAAGTCCAACAACATCTGGAGGACACCACGAGGCGAGTGCTTCAACCTTTCTCGTTCATGCCAGTTTTCCTGTGCAACTCCTCACTACCCCCTCCAGTGACCGATCATGGCATCCAATGAAATATGGGTATGTTTAGGGGGGGGTGTTCAATGTAGGAGAAGCTAAGCCACTGTAAACAGGAACTGAGCAGGAAGAGCCAATTGTTTGTCATGCATTGCTAATTTCTGAGGGGATATATACTGAGACCTTTCACAGTTGCAACAGGAGATACTGCTGGGCACACTCATGCCTGTGGGGGCCACACGGATGCCCTCTGCAGTAGGCCATACTGCATGAGATAGAACAATGACCTGACTCTGTATAAAACCAGCTTCCTGCGTTCCTAGATCCTTTCTCCATGATGTGATAGAAAATAAAACTGCAAGAAGAATCTATATCTGAAAACATTCAAAATGTTACCTGCCATCTGCAACCTGAAATGGCACCATCTACTCTACCACTCATTCTGCTGTATATGTAGATTGGGCTTTACATGCTAGGATCTGACTGAATATTGGGAACTGGCTTATATATCTACAGTAATACCACAGTTAACAAAGTATCAATCAATCAATCTTTATTTATAGTTAACTGACCACAAATATAAAACATAATGCTGGGAGTTATAAAACTACATGGTAACACAGGGTACAGTGAGCAACAAACTGGATTATATAAACAACTCAAGGTATTTAATTACCATTGACAATCATACAGGGTCTAGTCTGGATGGCCAAGTTCAAGAATTTTGCCACTTGCTCAG